>NC_069089.1:6635198-6721572 GCF_947172395.1 Bicyclus anynana | reverse complement strand
AAACTCGGATACGTAGTCTATTCGAGACAATTTTTAAAACAGGACGAAACATTCTAAAAACAGTTATCGTATGTCGTATAAATGCCATTTCGACATATTTTAGTTCGAAATCTCACTTATTGAAGTTTTATTTATTGGCATAAAAAGTGATTGGGAATCTATGAGCAACGGTCAGTGTATGATAAAAATGCGGCGAGCAATTATACGACGACCTTGCGGATTCGAATGCTTTAATTGATCCGCGTATGTTAACTAATTGACTTAAATATTGTTTTGCGCTGCTTTTGGGGCAATTAATAATTTTATAATTGCACACTGTGAACTGTGATCGTTGGTTTATCCACATCAAATGGGTATTGGATAAAAAGTGCGTTTTGTGGTGTTATTAATCGCATAACGTTTTAGCATAATTTTTCCACTAATATTTAAAAGTTTTTTGCTAGTAGGTATAGGTACCTAATATTTTTAGTGTTTTTAATACAGCAATATGTTTTCTATATTATTAGAGAGACGAATATTTTATCATTCCATGGATTCACCGTGCGGGTGCCGGGCCTGTAGCCGGCACGTCGATTCTCTTTCTTCAATCTTTGGAAATTTAAAATGTATGGTATTTGCTATCGTCACAGGTCGCTTCATAAAGTAATCGATCGGAACTGTCAAATCCAAACATTTTTTTTTATTTTCGAAGCGTTAGCGTTTGTAGATAAAGAATCGACGTGCCACATGGCGCCGGGTCCATCGTGTGGTAGAGAGAAAAAGTCCGAGTCCGCTCCGAGTAGAGCCCTCGAATTATGCCCAATAGGGAGTAGAGTTAAGGAATTCCTGATAAATCGATTACCATTCCCCCCTTCTCTGCTCGAGCATCGATGTGTTTTATCTTACTAATATTATAAACGCGACAGTTTGTATGGATGTATGTTTGTTACTCTTTAAGGCCGCTACTACTGAAGCGATTTGGCTGAAATTTGGAATGGAAACAGATTTTACTCTGTATTTAAATAGGCTACTTTTTATCCCGGAAAAATCCATGGTTTCCGAGGGGTTTGTGAAAAACTAAATTCCACGCGGACGAAGTCGCGGGTGTCCGCTAGTTTAATAATAAATGGAGTAATGTCAAGTTGGTATTATAAGAAAGATGAATTACCTACGTGATAAAACTTAAAATTGGAAGATGCGTAGGAGAACTAACGTATCTCAATGAATTACTTACTTACGGGTTGTGGCGAAGTTTGTTGCTTAAAGAAAAAGTATCAACAGTGCTACGATAAAGTTCAGTAACGCAAAACCAAGTAAACAATTATGACATGTGTAAGAGTGAGACCCCTTTCATTTTAATGGAAAAATATTGATAATTACAGATTGACTTTCCCAGTCTTCATTGCATAGTAAAGCTACGAACCTCCTCCCTTGAACAGCTTTTTATTAAAATGAAAACGCCTGAGCGAAGCCTGAACAAGCAAATCTATTACTAATATTATAAAGAGGTAAAGTTTGTAGTGTTTTGGGGGGTAATCTCTGGATCTACTGAACCGATTTTGAAATTTTTTTTACCACTAGAAAGCCACGTTATATTTTATCCTCGTGTTCTCATTGGAACGTGCCCTAAGCGGGTGAAACCGCGGGACGTTGGTTAGTGCACAGATAAACTTGTAACTCTTGCAGAGTTTAGCTGGTCAATCAAACATGGAAAACAAGTTAAACTGGTGTCTGTTGATATGTTAAAATCATATTGATAATGAGAACTTTATTAGCTGCAATAACTACTTTACTAACTAGCATTAATGTTTTATTATTTTATTATTATTCAAGTTTAAATATTTATTTATTATTTTTAAAAGGATATTCATTTGTTGCAGGAGATGTGTTCACCAATGCTGATCATAAATTAATAACAATGAATTATCGTATGTATATTTTTTTATGAGATCTTTAAATTACTAGACTAGATGTCTATGGAAGCGGATTATCCCACCATGTATTGTTTTTGTATCTCAAGGGTTTCGCTTTTTCCGACATTTCTAACAATTATAGCAAAACCTTTATTTATATAAATAAACTTTCCTCATGAATCGTATTATAAATATAATTATTACAAATAAGTGAAAATCTCATGAAAATCAGTTTCACTACTTTCTGTAGTTTTCAAGTTTGTTGCGAACAGATAGGCAAAAATCCACGGAGGTTTCATATGTATAATTATATTACTTACCTTGTTTACAAGGTCTATGCGAAATAAAGACCTTAGACTGTTAAATAATAATTGTAACGTAACTACCTATTGCGATAATTTCCTCTCTGGCTCTCAGCATAGTTTATTAAGGACACTTTTATAATCACAGTTTACTATAGATGTATACCTATTATGCAATATATTTTTTTAATTGATTACCATGAAAGCATTAATCGGAATTCTCCATCTTCCTTTAACTCATTGATTACCATGCAAGCATCATGCGGAATTCTCTATCTTCCTTTAACTCATTGATGACCATGCAAGCATCACGCGGAATTCTCCATCTTCCTTTAACTCATTGAAAAGCTGACGATAATGATTCTTAGACCATTACTTTGGTACAATACATAATTATCCCGTTAGAGTCTAGCTAGGTAGGCAACTGTTTAAGTTTGCATCATGGTGGGGTTGGACTTTGGATTTTCTATATGTTTTGAAATGATCATGACTGACTCAGTCGTCAGATCTTCATGTTCTAATCCATTAGCTTTAGCGTTCTATGTTCTGTGGTCTAGGCCTGTAGCCATGTGGCACGGCGATTCTCTTTCTACAAACGCTAACGCTTCAAAAATTAAAAAAATGTGGAAATAACGTTCACTATCGACAGGTCACGTGATCATGATGCCGATCGGATCTGCCATTCCCATATATTTTGTTAATGAGACCGTTAGTGTTTGTAGAAAGAGAATCGACGTGCTACATGGCTACGGCCCCTAATCTTTCCAGACTGTTCGAAGTCACCCAGACGCGGCGCTAATGTCTTAATGGCGTTGATTATCATTTGGTAGTGGCGGTCTTAATGTCATTTGTGTAAGGCGCTGTCAATTTTAGTTCAGGTTTTAGCCGCGGGACTTCTTTCATGAAAAGGTCTCTATTTATATTTACTGTCAGTCAACTTTGTTCAGATTGAAGACCTCTTTTACTCAAATGACGATTAGATATTCTATGTATAAATCAATACAACAAGCTGCCGTTATGTTTCACTGATAACATCGCACGATCACGATCTATTAACTCGAGCGCGATTGAGGCAGACTAGTATTTTACAAATCACGCCTATTCATGATCCTTTAAAATCAAAACATGTACTGACTTAGAAAATACATATTATAAAGTTTATTTAACTTTTAAGTATAATACATAAAAGTATATCAATTAAAAAAATATTTTCAACTCGATATTATTTATTACGTATCTACTCCGTCCGAGATCTGTCAATTCGAAATTTGAAAAAAAAACAAGTTTTTTAAGTTTTCTACTGGCTTGCTTTTACAGGCTTTAAAACCTCAATAGCTCAACGGTAAGAGCGATCGGACTCATCACCGAGGGGTGGTGGTTCGATCCTCGCCCCGTTGGTCTATTGTCGTACCCACTCCTAATAAAGTCTTTCCCGACTAGTTAGATGGGAATGGGAATATTGGTCATATTTAAGATATAGCAAATATTCTTTAAAAAAAAAATAAAGGCTTTGTTCAGACTGCCTAAGACATATTCCCGAGATTGACGCGAAACAATACGAAATTTATTTCGGCGCTCCAATAATACTATCGGTATTGTTATTCAAGTCCATATACGATCTTTACTCTCATAAAATTGTAAGTAGATAGACAAAATTTGTCCTTACTCAACCCGCATTTACATACTCTATTATAACCATTTTCTTAACGTGGGCTTGTAGATTACGAATCTAAATGTTCGTAGTTAATCAAAAGCCATGAAATTGGTAACCAGATGGCACGATATTGCACTATCGCCATTGAACTTCAAAATCGGTGCCACGGTCCGCCGATTACCTAATACCCTAACAGTTATAAATGTACGGATCACCCAGTTATACACGCACTTTTATAGAAATATTACTATTACCGGCTAATTCACTAACTTAGTATGACGTTTCTTAGTCGACGAAATTGAGATTCTATGTAACAATTGTAACCCTCGTAACTTTAATTTCAAGTTTTCGACCAATTAATATCACCATTATCTAATAACTAGCGGAAGCCCGCGACATCGTCCGCGTGGAATTTGGTTTTACACAAATACCTCGAGAACCATGGATTTTTCCGGGATAAAAATTAGTTTATGTGTTAATCCCGACTATAATCTATCTCTCAGCTGATTCGGTTCAGTAGCCGAGGCGTGAAAGAGTAACATTCATACCATCAATATATAATAAATTATCAGGTTTTTGCAAATCTCGAGAATCCTTGGATTTTTCGGGATAAAAAGTAGCCTATGTGTTCATTCAGGGTAAAATCTATTTCCATTCCAAGTTTCAGCCAAATCGGTTCAGTAGTTGCGGCGTTAAAGAGTAACAAACATCCATACAAACTTTTATAATGTTAGTAGGAAATAGGATATTACCTGACGTTTCGAAAGTGCTTGTATACTAAGCCTAATTGAAATAAATGAACTTGGACTTTGACTTTTATAGTAAAAGCTATTTTAGTTTTAGAGATCCAAGGGAGCTCTGATTTCTAGGAAAAGTATTTTTATGCATCTCCGGGATGCAATCTATCTCAGTGTCAAGTGTAATTCGTTGGCTTAACAACAAATGAAACCACTTTCGTGTCTCGATACCAATTAACACTCGGAATTAACACCAAGATGTTTAACTCGACACCTGTTTAGTAGACATTACAAATGTCGCCTCCAAATCATTGCAAAAAAAGATTTTTTTGGTTAACTTTTTTTAACCTAAAACATAAATTAACACCTATTCAAGATATGCATTTATATGCTGAGTATTTGTTTATGATTAGGTACCTTGAAAAAATACTCATTTATCTTTAGCTTTAAGAGATACATTTTTGAGCAACTTTTGCCGCAGTTATGAAACTTTTGTAGACACGAATATGCTAATGGTTATGTTACTAAAAATCGTATTAAAATTCTTCTTATACCTACTTAGAATAACATAGTTTTTTATATCGTATTTATTCTTAACGATCATGTTTCGGAATAGCGGAATAAGTTGGAGGTTTCGCAAATATTTGGCGGTGGCCGTGAATATCCGGTAACGATATGCAAGTCGATGGAAATGGTTGATCATTGCATTTAAATTATATGTCACCTATAAGAACCTTTGGATACTTTTGAACTTGTTACGTGCTAGATCCGATTAACTGTAAATATATATTTGGATACAGCTAAACTGTCTTTAAAAACAAGTTCATAAAAACCTGTAATAAAAGTAAAATAAAAAAAATTGACAGTTTCACTTGAATAAATTTATACCTAGTAATTCAGTACAACGGTAGTAACCGTGCGTTTTCCCCTTTCCCTTTATAAGTACGTATTCACGACAAAAATAGTAATTTTGAAAGTAAGCTTTAGTAGTTATTATATTTTTTAGCAGATTCGTTGGTCAAGTTTAGCCTATGTGGCTTCGGATCGCGAGGTTCTGAGTTCGAGTCATGGGAAATCCTAAGTAATTCTTTCTTCTAAGAAATTTTCAGTATAGTCCTTAGTCTTAGTGATTGTCACTGTTACTGGTCGTTTCGAGCACATTATCACCCTAAACCCGCCATCCCGCATTGGAGCAGTCTGGTGGGTCTAAGCTCCATATCCCCTCTTCTCAAAGGAAGGTGGAGGCCTGGCCTTGTAGTGGGTCGTTCGGCTGATAATGATGATGATGATGAATTATTTTAATGAGATGTATAAATTTATTTTTATTCTGATTTATAAATAGAAGCGTTTGTATTTAAAGTGCTAATATTAGGGCTGTCGATAGTACTCATATCAATCGTTCATTTTACAACCATTGTTTTATTGCTATAACTTTTTTTAACATTATGCTGTAACCGAATTCATCAGTTTATGAAACCGATGACTCAACTATATTTTTTCAATGACACTTTAGCCCTTGACTGCGATTTCACTTGATGTTCAGTGACGATGCAGTTTAAGATGGAGGCGGTGTAACATAGAAGAGCTAATTTTATTCCAGCCATCACTAAAACTAGCTATAAAGGTGGTAACTAACCACGACAGAAGCCACCGCCAATGAGGAGATCTTCAGACTAACCATAGTCACTGATATCGCTCAGCGAGTCGCAAAGCTGAAGTGGCAATGGGCAGCCCGCATAGTTTGAAGGAAGTTGGGGTCCCAAGGTGAGAGCGCAGTGTTCGTCGACTCCTACTGGACACCAAGCGGGTTGCAAGTAGCCACTGAATGTTGGTGGCTCGAGTCTGTTGTGTTTGGAAGAAGAGGCCTATATCCAGCAGTAGACGTCCATTGGCTGATAATGTTCATCATTATGACCCGTGCTGGGAAGCGAACCCAGGGTCTCTGTTGAGTATTTAATTGCATTAGAGATCTCGTCACCGTCCGAGCTGCTCATAGAAGAAAGACAATCTTAATATTTCATAGCCCGACCTAGGAAGTCTTAAACTCCAAAAACTGTGAATTGGCACCCCTGGTTCAACGCAGTGGGTTTATTGCGCATTGACAAGAGGAGGCAGTGCGGACAACGCATACACACGACGCAAGATTAGTTACAATAACGGCCCTGAGCGGCGGCCCTGTTCCACCCTACCATTATCACTGGCCGTGACTCTTCGGACAATAACAGCCGTATGTATGCCGTTACTAGTGCATTCGACCAAATTTTACTAGCAACACAAGAAGTTTCTTTCAAAAGATGGGTCATTTTTTTTAATTTATCACGTTCACTGCGTTACGAGAAATAATTTGTCGTATTTGAGATCCGGCCAGTGCGGCAGCTAATTATCCTTGTCTTAGTCCTGGTGGATAAACTAAGTTCCCGTACTCGAAAAAAAGAGAGAAGAGAGAAGAGAACTATATTATTGACATCCTTGCTTCATATATAGTCAGTTTCTCATAAAAGAATGTACGGGAAGAATTTTTGGGTAACGCACAGATATAAAATTCTTATCCACCACTCACCAATCTCACCTAATGGTAAGTGATGATGCAATCGAAGATGGAAGCGGGCTAACATGTTAGGAGGAGAATGGAAAACCCACCCCCCTTTTGGTTTCTACGTGTCATCGTACCGGAACGTTAAATCGCTTGGCGTCTAAGTTGTTTCCATTCGTACGAGAGTTTTTGGAGTTTACTGCTTAAGAATCGATTTTTCATATATAGCCCCCGGTATGAAAAAAATATGGGCAGTATAATTCGATGAACGAATGACAGCGATACGTTGTGCGCAACCTATTCTGCGCACCTTTCACAATGCGCTACCGTCAACAACGTGCAAATTTAAAATAAATTGATTAAAATTATAAGTAATCTATTTTATAGATAATATTCATTTTCAATTTTGGGCGTTGGAAATAGGCCTTCATTTAACTTCATACTATATTTGAAGTTAATTATAGGCCTATGAAAACGTCTTTTTTAACGACCGTTAAAAAACTCTCGTGCGAATGAGGGCTCTACGCTTATATTCATGGTTATTACAATGCGGTATTATGTGTTTTGAGGACGACTTCGTTTTATATTATGTGTAGAATATAGATTATCAAATGCCCTCCAGGTATAATAACCTTATGTTTTATGCTGTCGTAATATTTTATGTTTGTTAATTTGGGATCAAAGATCGATTGCAATAACAGGGCTCGGTGCACGTTAGCGTAATTAAGTTTAGGTTTATTTAAACATAAAATATTTCTATATATACTGTACTATAATAATATAAAAGTTGAAGTGTTTGTTTGTTTGATTGAACGCGCTAATCTCTGAAATTCGAATTGAAAAATTATTTCAGTGTTATTAAAAGACAGTTTTAGGATATATTAAGTGCGATAATTTTACGGGAGGGAAATTTCTCACGCAGTATTAAGTACTCGTAATATGCGTGAGATTTCCATCCTCCTTTTCCTAATTCAACTTTCCACCGTTTATACTATTTAAATATAAGAATGCCTGTAGTGTACTGTAATTTTATTTTTAATAAAAATACACTAATTTAAATTTTTGTAGAATTACTTTGCAATTGCACGTTGTAGAGTCAACATCTCCTGAGGAAGCTCCGGTTTCAGGGTGGAACGTAGGTACGTAGAGAGTATTTTGTCGGACCTGTGTGATGTTGTCGCATGGGTTCGTCGGATAGCAAAATAAATGAATTATATATTCTATGAATTAAACTTCTTCTTCTTCTTCTCACTATGCACTGATAATCGATCATGATTAAACCTTCAGCTTCAGTTACAACTTTTTCGAAAAGATAGTTGTCAGAAAAAGTGTTGGCATTCTTTATAGTAACATCCATCGAACGATTGTCTCTGGCATACGAAAAAACTCGATTTGCATTAAAACATTAGCGTAAAATGAAACCCGTTTCCTAACAAATATGCTGTCCTATTTGTGCTCTATCATTAATATTGCTAAAGATCTCTACCATTTGAACTCGTTTGAACAGTTAAATTAAAGTCAATATATCATTTAGATATTACCATGTCAAGATAATATTTCATGTCAGAAATGTAAAGTGACAATGTTTAACTCTCCTGACTTTACTCCGATGACGTATAAAATTTATTATTTTAACCTTCAATCAGAGCTGAGCAAAATACATTTAATTAAAATACAAAATGCATACTCAATTACTGAGTTACTTACATTGTATTTAAAATTTGAAACACAAGTTTTTAGAACAATATGTATTTCAAATACATTATTTTGACAATTTTTAATTAAAATACAAAATATTGTCAGGTGACATAATTCAGCCCTTACAATAGTATCGCTGTAAAAATGGAGTAACTTCTCTGCTCCTATTGATCGTAGCGTGATGAAAAGTATACTATAACCTGCCCAGGAGTATGAAGAATAATTGCACTAAGTTACATTAAAATGCATCGAGTAGTTTTTGTTCCTATAACGACAGACAGACAGAGACAAAAAATTTACTGATTGCATTTTTGGCATCAGTATCGATCACTAATCACCCCCTGATAGTTATTTTGGAAATATATTTCATGTACTTACAAAATTGACTTCTCTACAGATTTATTATAAGTATAGATATAGAGAATGCAGTGTCACTGCAATAATAGTGTAAAAATGGGATTTTCCAGTTTCGCAGCCAACTTGAAAATATGTGATCCTCGTTTAATAATATAGATTAGTCTCTTTGCGTGCGTCATCTTATTCCGTTCAATAAAACCGGATGCCCAAGAAAATTAAGTCGCGGAATAATTTTATACCTAGAGAGAAACTTATATATAGAGAAACTAAGGGGCATTTTTTTTTTCAAATAAATTAGGTAGGTGTGTAAGATTAAAATTTTGTTTAGAAAACCTAACCTATAAATCTGAAGAGTTTGTTTGTTTGGTTGAACGCGCTAATCTCAGGAACTGGTCAGATTTGAAAAATTCTTTCAGGGTTAGATAGCCCATTTATCGAGGAAGTCTATAGGCTATTTTATCCCCGTATTCCTGCGGGAACGGGAACCACGCGGGAGAATCCGCGCGGCATCTACAAGTATCATAATAAATAATATCACTAAGGTAATCAATTTCTCAAGAAATTTAAATTTATGGACAATATAGAGAATAATATAAATATTGGACTGAACTTTTGTGCAGCGTAAGTCGAGGATACACTGAAAATAAGGAGAAGGAAAAAAAATCTCCGAAACCGATTTTTTTATAAATTAAAATTGCGTTTTTAAATTTCAATTTAAATCAGGGAAAATGGTAGCATACACTTAATACACATAAAAATATATTGTAGGTAAAGTGTTTTTCAGATAGCATGGGTACGGTGACACTTGCCTTATGACGTTCATAATACGTACTATTATCGTGAATCGCAACAAAATTTCAAGAGTGAAACGAACTGTCACCCGCACCATTCTACATGAAACGAACTGTAGGTGTAATAGTCAGTACCTAGCTTGAAGGATTTTCCAATATTGATACAAGTCATTCAATAATACTTATCTTTTTTATACGTTTTAATAGTGATGAACTAAAAGATGGAAAATCCTAATCGGTAGGGCTGATGATTCTTTATACCTGGTTTAAAAGTATGAGACCGGCATTAAGATGAAATATAAAATACAACAAAACGTAAACTGGTATAAATATAAACTGATCGGAAAGTCCCTACAACGCTTGGAGCTGTTTTTAACACGTCAACAAATTCTTTTTCTTTTTTGCTTTTAATGTCTAAGAGCATTTATCTGTTTTTCTTCCTATTTATCTGTTTATGCTTTATTTACGCAAATATATAACTTTCCATTCAGATGACTTTCCTAGGTAAGTATACATTTAACTAATGGAAATTTAACTTTTAAATACAATCAATTAGGCAGACTACAAAAATGTGGTAAGTTTTCTAAATTAGGCTGGACTTTAAAAACAGCTGTTATGGCGTCTCTGTCAAAATTATTGATTGAATTAGTACATACCACTTTACTTATTTGACACCCTTTACATTTTATAATAGGTAAGAATAGCTAAGTGGCTCTATTTACGAGTACGATTATTTACCTACAAATACATACTATTACTGTTTAATTTTCCTTCTTGACCATTTTACAGTAATATATTTAATTCATCCATTAATGCAAACAAAAAAATATTTGCGAGAATACATCATTTAAAACGTAAATCTTATACTTTCAATATCCATGTAAATAAATTATTTTAATTTTCCGTTTGGCAATTCGGAGGCAGACTTATTCAACAATTAATCTGAGATCATTAAAATCGGTCCAACCGCGGTTCTTGAGTTATAAATGGTGAAATTAACGCGATTTTATTGTCTATTTGACAAGATGGCTGTTTTAATTTTCGTAATTTATTAAAAAAATATTGGTAGGTAAGTATTGCTTTCGTTGTAACTTTTGTAGATAAATAAGACGTTTTGGTGGATTTTGGTGGAGTGTTGTAGGTAAATAGATGTCAGGAAACAATCCATGAAATATTATACTCCTACAATAAAATTCTCTTTCAGAATTTAAACGTTGTATTACGTGAGTTTTAACTGTTTTTTATAGTTAAGTAATAAAATTCTCTTTATAAAACGAATGAAATGACTTAACTTCAATATAATAAACAACATACAATGTCGAGTCAATATCTCGCGAAAATGATCTACTTTCCGAATAAAACGTCGAGGTATTTTGTGGAAATAGAGTTAATGTACTAACTCGTCAGCTTATCGTGGAGAGGCAAAGTAAATCAATTATTCATTGTCCATAATTAACTTTCGCAAATTATCGACTGTTTCTATTAAATACCTATTCAGTGTGCTTCACCTGCATGCACAATAAGTCGAAACATTCCATAGTGGTATAAGTCTACACAATTTACCATATATGATTAATTATCTATCACATAACAATTAAATGCAACATATTTGAGATAATTAAACCGCACTTGTTAACTCAAAAGGAAAGAATTTGAATACCTATTGACGTGGAAAATTCTCCTTTGCCTTCATTCGCACGAGAGTTTGTTTAACGGACGTTAAAAAAGCGTTCAAATACAACAAATTCATTCCCAAGTATATATTCACACGACAGCGTTTTTAAAACACGACCTCTTATTAAAAGATTATTTTAAGAGGTCAATGAACACGACGCTTTGTTATCGAGCAGTGTTTCATTTTCAATTTTGGACGTTGGGAATAATACAATAAATTAAATTAAGAACGTAAACGCGCCAACGATGGGTTTAACGTATCGCTTTTTTAACTCTCGTGCGAATGAGGGCTTACTTTTGTTGAAAGAAAATTGAAAAATTCTTAGTAAATAAGAAAAACCAGGAAAACTAGACAAGACCTTCAAATCTTGATACAAGAAATTATAGTTATTATTATTAAGATTACAGTACTTAATAATAAAATTTCTAAAGGCCACATGATTCATAGTTAAAGGTTTGTTGCATAATGCATGCACATACTTAGTTGTAGCTTCGAACTGCGAAAAATCTATGATTTACGATTGGAAGGCATGCTTTTAGTACCTTTTAATAGTACCTCGCATTATAAAATCACAGCCAGTCAAATCGCTATAAACAATTTTATGGCGGATTGCATTCAATACGCTGGATACACATCGCAGAACGTTAAGTCAACATTTCCTGATGATGCTCCGATTTAGAGGTGTAACTAGCGCAGAGGATTGTCTGTCGGATCTGGGTGTCGTTGTGGCATGGATTCGGCGGCTTTTCGCGTGCACAATAAAGCAATTAGCAATGGCGGATTTACGAATATGCCGCCAGTAGGCTATTGAATTTTTGCAGCCCCTACTGAACTCTCAAATTCGATAGTCTCTTAGTTCGCAATCAATACAATTACCTTAAATTGTGTCAATAAAATTGCAAGCTTTAATAGTTTAGCAGGACTTTACAGAACGTACGTTACATTATTAAAATTATCCTTGCATTTTCTTTATTACTGTAAAAGGGAAAGATTTTTGGATCAATTTTGCCTTTAAAATCAGCCGAACTAGGTTACAGCCTACTTGGCCTACTGGTAAATCCACCACTGGTAATTAGTTACTGTTTGTACTGAACTTTCGAAAAGCAACGCCTGCTACTTCCTGTTTTTCTTATTTTTCTTGAAACGACAAATTAAAGACTTTCTGTAACAGTGTAGCCTCGTGATAGATATATGTGCACTGATATAAGGGGAAGCCTTAAATGACATCGTATATAGTAATTTTCAGAATAATTATTCTTGATTTTTTTCTAATCTAGACTCTTTAGAAAAATAAACAAATAAACAACAACAACGACAAATAAATAAATAAAGAATATTTTCGTTGAATCTTGAAATCTAATATTATATTATATTATCCTTCATAATTCATGCAATAAGGGGTTAAGCGTTGTATATATTTAACCGAATTTGACCAGTATGTTTTTTTTGTTCTATAGATTACAAAGAGAGCCTACCGATGGTATTTGAATAGATATTAATTTCCAGAATACAAAAGAATTACAATTTCAACTAATTTTGAATCTCACTATAGATTATCGAATGTTTAAACTTCTTGTTGCCTTGAACAGCCGATTTCATCACACATTACTAATCAATAAACAAATCATTTATAAATAATAATTCCATAAATCAAAATGTTTCCAAACCATTTTAAACATGAAAAGTTTCAAAAGTCATATTTCGAATTTAAAAAGTTAGCTCTGTTGCCAAAGCATTAAAAATTAACTGCTTTGAATAACAAAGATCATGTAGTAACTAGTGTTTGAACACGATTTTGTCTGCTTGGATTTATTAATTTCCTAAATAAATACGAAGATTGATACAATAAAATAAAGTTACTTTTCATCTATAGGTATATATTTAATATTGAAGAACCTCTAATATCTCCAATCCAGTTAAAGTCCCATTAAAGTCAGTTCATCCATTTCAGTGATTTGCCCAGACGAACGGGCAGACAGACATGAATTAAAAAAAAATCGTTTGTGTCATAATATCGTATCTATAAGCACTTGAGAAAAACACATTTATTTTAAAATCCCAGACAGTCACTTCAATTTTATTTATAAATATTGATAAGAATGATCAATGAAAATTGAGTAGATGTATATGATAAATATAAATCTGAGTGGAAGAAGGTACTACCTTAATTACTAGAACTATCCAGAACATTCGTAACTTGTTCAAATCGGATGTTCACGGAAGATTCGTCCAATGGGCCATCAAATTTGCATGTGCCGAAGCTTAGGCGTAATGGTTTCCTTACACTTCACAAGGCCAATGTGAAACAAACCAGTATTGGTAATTGGAGTTTGTTACGGGCAGGTCACATTCCGCCCACGGCCGTCATTAACGGAAATTCCTAGTCGATATACATACTCGTATATACTTGTGATATATATCTGTTAATAAATAAATATAAATTAAAATTAAAAAAATTATTAGCTAATTACAGCATTTTTTTTTTGTTTAATGACAGGTGAAGCCTTGACTGCTATCTCACCTTAGGTTCAGTGAAGATATCAGAATTTTTAAAATCTGTCCATAAATGACGAAATTATCGCTGGATACATAAAACAAACATATATACAGCCGAACGTAGAACCTCCTCCTTTTTGGAAGTCGGTTAAAAATGGTTTATGGATGGATGGAAAGCGGGCTTACTTGGATGAGGTACAAAAAAGGTCGGTCACATTCAACATGGAAAAGGCAAACGCAATATTTTTTTTTTTTTTTTTTTTTTAATTTATTTAACGGCCTTGGATACAAGTCCTTATAGGCCCTGCTTTAAATATTACAATTTTTCTTAAAAATAATACAAAGCACTTAAAATTATCGTCGTCGTCGTCTAAATATAAATTTACTACTGTATTTTACAATTTTTCTATTGTGTTACTAATGAAATCTAAAACAGGCTTATAAAATAAATGGTTCCTCAACAATTCCTTAATGTGGCGGGGATCACACTTAATTTCGTTTTCTTCCTTTACTAACTCTATCGAACTTGCTAATATTATTCTTTGTATACCAAAAGCTGAACACTTGAAAATTATGTGATTGATATCTGCGTCGTCTTTTTTACAGTACATGCATTTGTTATCTTTATAAATTTTTAATTTGAATAAATGGCTTGGCACTAAACAGTGACCAAACCTTAGTCGGTTTATTATTGATATGAATTTTCTTGAATCCCAACTCATTTTGTTATACCATGGCTGCACCGGTATTTCATTTTGTATGTCTGCGTACCAAGATCCTTTACTTTTACTAGTTTCTTTCCAAAGTTCATGCCAAAGCAACTTCTGTCTCTTCTTCACTTCATGATAAAAGTCTGTAAATGGAGTTTTGATATTGTCTGAACAATCTTCATTAAACAATCCTTGTCTTGCTACAGAATCAACCAGTTCATTGCCCGCTATACCTCTGTGGGAGGGTACCCAGACAAATTCTACGTTCATTCCAGTTTTTCTTATGTCTAGTAATACATTTTTAATTTGAAAAATAATGTATGAAGACTTATAACTAAAATTGAAATTGTTAATAGCTAAAAGAACACTTTTGGAATCTGTTACTATAATACAATTATTTACACTAT
Source organism: Bicyclus anynana (assembly GCF_947172395.1). Classification (NCBI taxonomy): domain Eukaryota; kingdom Metazoa; phylum Arthropoda; class Insecta; order Lepidoptera; family Nymphalidae; genus Bicyclus; species Bicyclus anynana. Next base: position 6,706,320 of record NC_069089.1, on the reverse strand, counting down.
GTAAAATTTCCTCTTTTATATAAGAAATTGCTTTTAAAATTGCAAAAGATTCCGCAGTAAAAATACTACATCGAGAATTTAACTTAAACGCTTTACTAAATTTTTTTTGTGGATCATAGAAAGCAGCACTTACAAAGTGCTGATTTTTAGATCCATCTGTATATAACTTATAATAATATTTACAATTTTTATCAATAAACATCCGGAAGTCTATGTTTGACGTAATATTCAACAAATGAATTTTATTTTTCATAATCAAGCTCTCAAAGGAGCAAGAGTACATGGGCCAGGCGTTACTAACATTTATGTTAGTGGCAATATTATGCATATATGTCATAATAATAGATATGGTAGGTTGTTTACCTGCCAAAAGTGAATTTGCAGTCGCTTGTAAAGATTCAGTTGTAGATTTAGTTACAGTTAGTAGACTATTTGGAAGCAAAAGTTTGTTCACTATTGAAGAGCTCGACGATAGAGCTTTCAAACAAAATCTTTCAGCTAAATATATGCGTCTTACAATTAAAGGAGAAATACAAGTCTCTACTTCCATTGAATTAACAGGTGTAGAGCGCATAGCCCCACTTATTATGCGCAAGCCAATGTTTTGAATAACATCAAGTTTTTTTAATAATGTGGAATTGGCTTGCATATATGCAAGGAAACTATAATCAAAGTGACTTCTGACCATGCTTTTATATAATAGAGATAGGACTTTAGGATCAGAGCCCCAAAACGTTCCAGTCAAACATCTCAATAAATTAATGCCTTTTATCGCATTTTTGCTAATATAATTAATATGTCTGTCAAATTTTAATTTATTATCGATAATTACACCCAAAAATTTCTTTTGATTTACAAATGGAATATCTGTACCATTATATTTGATGTTATTCCCCACTGGGCTGCCAAAAATCATACATGAACTTTTGGAAGTATTGATATTTAATTTTAACAAATTTTTATAATAAGACTGCAACTGGAACAGTGCAGAATTAATAGTATTTTCAGCTATTTCTATATTTCTATTTACACTATACATTAACAAGTCATCCGCAAATTGTAAAATTTTAACATCTCCTAATAAAAAATTTTCAATTTGTGAGGTGTATAAATTATACAAAATTGGTGACAATGCTGAACCTTGCATAAGACCTTTACTAGTTTGGTTTATCCCATGGAGTATATTATTGTACTTAACATAAAAGTGTCTATTATTAAAAAAATTTGAAAGCCATTTTAACATTTTTCCAGGGATACCGATTTCATGAAGACAATTGATGAGCTGGTTTAAGTCCACATTATCATAAGCCCCCTCTATATCCAAAAATATACATACTGCTGTGGATTTAGACAATTGACAATTCTTCATATCATATATAAATGAAGTTATACTCTCTGATGCGCTTTTACCTCTACGGAAACCATATTGAAAACCTGGTAATAAATTATTAGTTTCTACAAAGTAGTCCAATCTTAGTTTAAGCATTACTTCAAACAATTTTCCTATGCAAGAAGTCAGCGATATAGGTCTGTAAGAATTGCAATCGTCTTCAGGTTTATCTTGTTTCAAAATTGGTATTATACATTGAATCTTCCAACTCTCTGGAATACATTGAGAAAGCCATAACTTGTTAAAAATATTAAGTAAAGCTATTTGACCTGCTTTATGTAACTTTTTAAACATTATATAAGGAATGTCGTCTAATCCTGGTGCAGATTCCTTTCTTGATTGAAGTGCTATATTGAATTCTGCATAGGTGAATGGATTTAGTAGCCACATGGAATTTTCATTGTCATTGTTGTATTCAAAAACAGAGTTGATTAAGTTTGTGTTATTATTATTCTGTTTAAGTTTTGAGATGAAATTTGGAATCCATACATCATTTTTAAGTTTCGGTTGGTTATTTATTCGTTTAAATCTTTTCATATAATTCCATATATAAGTTATAGGAGTGTATCTATTAAATGATGAACAAAGTTTATTCCAACTATCTTTCTTTGCTTTTTTAATGATTATTTTTTTAAGTGCATCTATTTTTTTATAATTTATATAATTTACCATTAACCCTACTCGCCTATATAATTGTAAAGCCTCTTTGGAATTTTTAACTGCTACAGCACAATTTTCATCCCACCAAGGAGCGGGAGCTTTAATAGTTCTTGGACCCTCAAATTTAACAAGCGGAATACATTCTTTTTTTTAAAATGTTCAAAATTTCACAAAATTTGTTATATGACTGTAAAGGATCTAGTTCATTAAATGTCATATATTCAAAATACTCCTTGGATTTCTTAAAATATTTATCCCAATCTGCTTTATTATATAAAAATTTCTCTACTTTATCATTGACAGAATATTTAGATGGAATTAAGTTAATTTTTGTGAATGTGGGATAGTGGTAACTACCCAAAGTGTCTACACCTACTGTCCATTCACATAACGGAGCGAGCACTGGGCTCACTCCAGTTATGTCAATAGCAGAACTATTTGCATATGGTCTCTGAAGTGTAGTAGACCTACCAGAATTTAATATGCACAGATCCTGTTCATCAAAAATATCAAATAGGCTTCTACCCCTTGAATTTGTACTATGGCAACCAAAAGAAATATGATGTGCATTAAAGTCTCCTGCTACTAAACAGGGCTTTGGTATATCACTGATGATACTTTTAAGTCTATTGATTTTACATTTATTTTTATTTTTAGGTGGACAATAAACACAAAGTATTGATAAGTCACCAACATTGGTTCCTAAAGAAATTGCTATGGATTGAACATCTTCATAAAATTTTGTTTTCAGAAGTTTATATTTAAATGTATTTCTTAATAAAATACCTACACCACCATGTTCATTCTTTGCATTTTTTCCAACAAAGTTATAGCCTGGGATTTTTACAAGATTACTAGAGTTTTTAAGCCAAGTTTCATTTAATAATAAAATATCAATATTTTCCTGTGTTAAAAATGTTTTTACTAAGGGTTTTTTATTATTAATACTCTGAATGTTATGTTGAGCAATAATGAGCTTTGAAGCCATTAAACTTTATTCAAATGTTTCAAAAATGCTTCTTTAATTTTACTTGTGCTTTTTATGTCATTTGAGTTTCCTATAGTAACTAATGTATTAATTATTGCGGATAATATTTTTTTATTATTAATGATATCTGAATAAGAAATATCTAAATTTTCTTGTGTGTCTAGTTTAGATTGGTGGAATTTTTGCTGTATTTGTTGAGGCTTCGGGAGAGTAGGAAAATTAACACTATTAATTTCAATTACCTTAGCATAAGATTGTTTATTTTTTTCTAATCTCGCTGCCTTTATAGGGCAAGTTTTGGATATGGCTAAGTGAGCTCCACCACAATTACTGCACTTCAATGTATCAGCCGTGCATGCTTTGTAGTGGTGTTCACCAGCACAGCGTGAACAGACCTGTATATTTTTGCATATTTTCCCATAGTGATTAAATCTCATACATTTAAAACATTGCATTAGTGGAGGAATATATGTATAGACCTTATAACGCCAATTGTCTAAATATATATATTGTGGTAAAGTTGTTCCTGCAAAAATTACACTAATAGTTGACAAAGGAACAACATCGTCTACAACCTTTTTCATGAATCGTCTTACACCAATAATCTCACACTCTGAAGAAAGTTTATTAAATAGTTCATGGTTACTGGACTCTTTAGGTATAAACCTGACAACCCCCACCCTCTCCACAGAAGATGCCGGGATGAAGGCACGAAGATTGTAAACCGTTAGGCATTCATGTTTGAGAAAATCATTGGCTGCTGTTGCTTGTTTGAATACTAACATTATTTTGTTAGCATTAATGCGCCTGCTCTCATAGATACCTTTTACTTGTTTAAAGTATTTGGACACAACTAATGGGTTTTTGTTCCCCAATTTAATTTCCGCCTCACTGCTTTCCACAAACACTGGGAATTCCGCGTTAGTGCTATTATCCGTGTAGGCTCTGCTATAACCTGCCTTTATATAGGGTTTATATTTTAAACTCTCGTCCTCACCAGACTTATGCACTTTACGTTTTTTTCTGTCTAGCCTTTCGTAGGCATCACCATCACTGTCTGACGGCATTTTGCCTGATTTAATTTACATTTGTACACTTTATTTCACACGTATATTACTGAAAAAGTTTTAAATTAAAATTTTCAATTTTAAAAGCGCGCTTCTCGATTCCCGCCAAAAAACAAAATGCCAAACGCAATATTAAGACAAGTAGCACCAAGAAGCGAACTGTCACTGTAAAGTCTTTCAACTATCTTTTTACTCTGTGTGTCATTGCCACAGATGAATAACTTGTTAAACCTACACCACAGATATATAACTTATTAAGCTAAGGGTGTGATTAGGGTTTTGCGTTATTTATTGTTAGCAAATAATTTAAATTGAGCTAATTTATTTTGACATTATATCTTGAATAATTGTGTCAATTTTAAATTCACTTCAAACCTCAACAAAAAATGAATGATGATTTACGGCTTTAAAGTAAAAAGTTCAGTAAGATATGATTTGCTAGATTGCAAGCTATCGATAAAACATTAGATTATTTGTGGTCATGGCACTCTATGGTCTGGTCACAGCTTGTATGAAAGTGGCCGACCTCCTTTATTCTACACACACCATATACTCATCGTGCGGTACTTCAAAAACATTTTAAGAATGGTACTCATTATGGTTCCTTAAAAATTAAGTGTTGTTAAAACTACCTAACGGTAAACAACCTATTTGGAACCTACTAGCAATTTGGTAAAATTTTAAGCGCCCAATGTGTTATTAGGATAATTTTGTAACTGGAAACCAAAATTAACTGAACGAAGCACCTCTCATTCGGGAGACCGTTTACATTGCGAAACGATGTAATAACCGCGGCGAGGCGTTGCAACAGTACACTTTGCGCCGCAAAGTGCGTGCGCTTCCAAACGAATTCGAAAAGCAATGAACGTTACGGAAGTTCAATGTCACATACACAAAAGAACAGCGTTGTTTACGTTTGACGGACAACGTAACCAAATCATTGTATAATATGTAGATACAATTAACGAGTTACGAGAGTGTGTGGTGGCCATAGCTTCGTTATTGACGTGACAACGTCTTATAATTCGATGGAGCCGGCTGCACACTCGAAAAAAGATGACGTCATACGTCGTTCCCTCGCTCTAGAGTTGCCAACGTTTTTTCACAAGAAATTACTTTAATCCTTTATGTATTCTGGTCTATGAAGATTATTGAACAGTATTTAAGAAAAACGAACATTTTCTTTTGAAAAATTAACTGAACGAAGCACCTCTCATTCGGGAGACCGTTTACATTGCGAAACGATGTAATAACCGCGGCGAGGCGTTGCAACAGTACACTTTGCGCCGCAAAGTGCGTGCGCTTCCAAACGAATTCGAAAAGCAATGAACGTTACGGAAGTTCAATGTCACATACACAAAAGAACAGCGTTGTTTACGTTTGACGGACAACGTAACCAAAACGTTGTATAATATGTAGATACAATTAACGAGTTACGAGAGTGTGTGGTGGCCATAGCTTCGTTATTGACGTGACAACGTCTTATAATTCGATGGAGCCGGCTGCACACTCGAAACAAGATGACGTCATGCGTCGTTCCTCCGCCGTTCCGCTCTACGGTTGCCAACTTTTTTTACAAGAAATAAAGTATATTCTGATCTATGAAGATTACTGAACAGTATTTTAGAAAGACGAACATTTTCTTTTGAAAAATGCAACCGTTCTATCAGTATGTTCTTACGTTGGCACGTTCAACTATAGTCAGTAAACCGACTTTACAGACAACCGTTATTAAAAATGGAAGCATCCTTCATTGGTTGTAACTATAATTTTTATTTTAAGCAAGCATTTTTGTTTCTTTTGAGAGAAATCTGTACCCTGGGCCTCCCCAACTAATTTTGACACTACTTGGGTTACTCCAAGGTATGCTACGCCATTGGTATGTATTCGTACTTTACCAAAATACAGATAAACATTAACCTTTAGGCATGTCGCTCCCCTAATAAGAGCAAGGCTGCTTAAAAAGTTGTTTTCCCTTAACACTTGAAATACCAAAATTGGTATTCGCAAAACGCGAATAAGTACCTTACTTTTAATTAACCATTATTATTTACTGGAAATTTTTGTAAAACACTCAGTTATCATAGGTTAACCGAGTGTTATACTGCATATAATACCTAGATGTAATAGATACAGAAGGTACTTCGTTCCAGAAATAGAGAAATAGGGTATGCACTTAGTAAATAGAACAAAATACTATAATAGTTAAGTAGTCCTTGTTCGTAATTTTATAAACGTTGAAAGTTTGTCATTACTATGGATTATCGATGACGCTTTGGGAGTTAATAGGTTCCTTAGGTCCAGATCCTTAATAAGAAATATATATCTACCAATGTGTATTTATTAGGAACTGTTAAGATGTAGAATGCCCTATCGGCGTCTGTGTTTCATGACACTAATAATTTGAGTACCTTCAAGGCAAAAGTGATAGGCATCTTGTAGGCAAGCGCGCTTCATTGCTTTCCATTAGGCATGATTGTCAAGCACAAATGCGCAAATAAAAAATGCGCTTTAATTATTATTTATTTTTAAACATTTAAGGTTAAAAAGAGTAATTGAAATTTATATTTTAATTCATTCGAAACGCTTGGAATAATCTATTCGATTGCAAACTAATTACAGTTGTACTTATGCAATAAAACACCACCTACTCAATCTTCGATACATATATTTGCATATATACTTAAAGTCGATGCTCTTAATACTGGTACCAATATTACAGACACGTTGTATATATATTGTATCTAAGTATCTACTCATATTTTTTTATTACTAGACCCGTGCATTATGATCAATTAGTATTTCATCATTATTTAAACGTTCTACAATGTAAATAATAATTAATCTCTCACATCGATACTTACCTACACTACATTTTCTATAGCAATCATAATTTATGTATTCGGTGGAAATAACTAGTGTAGCCCGCAACGTCATCGACATGAAATTCAGATTTTCACAAACCCCTACGGTAGAGACCCCAAGTAGGGAAGAATAAGTAAATACCAATTCGTTAAAAGCGTTTCTATGGTTAGCTCGGACAAACAGAGAGACAGACAAAAATTTAAATAAAGATCAATAAAATGTGTTCCACGCTGCCCTTACCAGGGGGTGAGGTACCTCTGGATAGCAAGGCTAACAAATCCTTTATGTTAAATTTTAGGCAAAAAGCGTCAACTATTGGGTCACCTGATGCATTGTCATTTTAAAACACAATGTATCTTATTATGTTTTACTTTTATCTCTAATCTCTATCAACATAAGGCTTAGGGTTGGATAGGGGTTTTGACTCCTTAACAATCATTATCATAAATTATTATAACCGGTACCGAAAGAAAGATTACCCCACCAACTTCCCAACTAAGAATTATAACTGAACATTTCTTAGTAGAAAGAAAAAATAGCCTGACTCCAAATATGCTAAACACGGAATCAATGGGGCTGCTTTAACTCTGTATGAAATATTTTATTTCCCTAATCATAGTCGAATGTATTCAGTATGTACATAAAAAATAAATATATTTAAATTCCTTGGCAGAATTTAAAAATGCCTTCGCCGCTCTTTTGTTAGAGTTAATATACTTGTTATGATCTGATGTTTACGAGATTGCACGTATGTGTCATATCGTTAACGTTACAAAAATAAGTATTTATTTACTTATATATTTTTTCATAGATTAGTTAAAAGCTTTCGTAAAATACACCAATGATTTGTAAGTAAGTTATTAAAATACTTATCCGGTTTTACAATGTGTTTTGTCAACGTGTATGTACAAAATTAAATAAAAGGGGTTGGAAATTGTCAAAAAACCAGAATTTAAAAATGGTGTTTGATACTGACGACTCTTGGATTTCCCCAACCCCTAAAATTTTACTATATTTTGACTTTTGATCGTAAGGTTACTATAGTTACAATATTGTCCATATCCATCTTTAAGCAGAACGTATATTTCTATAAGAACCTTGTGCCGAATTAACCCGTGTGAGTATAATAAATATATTATTTTAGGTATGCAATTTGGTCAATGACTTTTGTAAAAGTATCAGAGCATTAAAGCCTTCATTTGTTGCGAAATGTTGACCATAAAATATTTTTTCGCTATGAACTTTATTGTTGCATGGATGAATCTATTGATAAGATTATATGATATCATATTTTTAATGGTTTCGTAGTTTCTTTATTCGTAATATTAAATGCCACGGCCAGTGTGATGTCTGTTATTACTACTGACTTGAAATTATTAAAAATAACAAATATTAAATGTTATTATCATAACCTACAGGTAGGTAGGTATAAAACCATATTTGTAGTGAGTGATTTGCAGCTGTCCATTGAGAAAAATATAATCAGATCTTCACTCATGATTAATGATCGTTTGTATTAAAATATATTATGTTGGAAATAGGTATAACGATTTACAGGTATAACGTACACATCCTACGATTGTATGATAAAGATAAAATTAATTATGTAGGCAACATAACGAACATGTATTGAATTTTTGTAGAGCAATGTGTTTGTAAAATATTATGTATACAAAACAGTGAGACAGAATATAATATGCTAGAGGATTCCCGCCACATAGTCCGCCTGAAAATCATTTTTTTTTTTCAGAAATCTCGCTTAGTCGTGGATAAAAAGTATCCCATTTATTAATCTAGGATTTAGGATCTAATATATATATTTATCCCAGCCAAATTCAATTAGTAGTTTTGGCGTGAAAGTGTAGTAAACATCTTTCAGTAAGATATATTTTAGCCTTTTCAGGAAAAGGTGTAATACTTATTGCAAACATTAGAATTATTGTCGAGATGTGCTTTTGCACGTTAACGGAATATTCATTTCCTCCTAGCAGCTGTAATTATAAGTTTATCAAGCGCGTTTTGACAGTATTACAATTATAATAAACGTGTTAAACAAAGCAAAAAAGCTTTTAGCTTATGGCGTTTACACACTGGTGATTTTGCGGACGATTATCACGTCTCGCGTTGTAGATACTAGTTTAATATTAACCATATAGTAAACTGGTACTGGTATATTCTGTGGCCTCGCTTCTAACTCGTTCGTAAGTGTGGATACAACCTTAAGTATGTATAAATGATATGATCTTTAGACCTGTTAGATTTTTTGTTACGCTAGTTTTTATTATGAGAAGATAATTATTAATTAGTTTAAACAGATATTAGGTATTATGCAAAAATTACCTAATCTCCACTTTGTTATCCATACTCAATGATAGTTTTATACTGTAGATATGTTACGTGCCTACAAAATCACCGCAAAGTGATCCGAATTTAGCTGACACCAATGAGCGCACACATGTATTTAATTCCACAATCTTGTCTTTAATTCCATTATACATATATATAGTTCCATTATATATATAGTTTATTTAGAAAATATTTAGGTAAGTATTATTAGTTTAAATTACGTTCGTTCTTCAATAAGCGACTAAATGAAATTAAGACAATTATTCACATTTGTCCGCCTCAGTTTTGATGTGCTAGTGTCCTCTATCATTGTCCTTACTAATATTATAAATGCGAAAGTAATTCTGTTTGTCTGTTTGTTACCTTTCACGGCAAAACAACTTAACTGATTTGGATGACATTTGGCATGGAGATAAATTGGACCTTGGAGCAGAACATTGGTTACTTTTTATTCCGGAAAAATCTATGGTTATCAGCCGAACGAAATCGTGTGTTTCCGCTAGTGTAGAATTAGATTTTTTCATCCTCTCAAGAGAGCAAACTGGTCAAAGATCACCACTGTATGTAAATATGGAATAATTATAAACTTGACCGATTCAGTAACTTTTTTAACATAGTCGGGGGATAGTTTAATTAACAATAAAGGTAATTAACTAATTAATTACAGTTAAAAATTTATTTTTTGCAGGTATACAGGCAAGTATCTACTTGCCTGTTTATTTCATTTGTATGTGTTTCTTTGTTTGTTTGAAATAAATATATAAATCGGATTACAAAACATTTGTTTCTAAAAATTCAAAGTAATGTTTGCTCTATAAACGTTCCCAAATCACTCCTCCTATTCTACGGAGGTTTCTGGCCAAAGAAAGAAATCCATTTACTCCGTAACATTGCAGCGCACGTTGAATTCAGCCAGTAATACCTTTTTACCCGACTGCAAGAATGGTTATGTTTTTCGCGCGTATCTTGTATGTATGTATGTATGTATTTATGTAATATTCTTTATTACCTCATATCTTCCAAACCACTGGACGGATTTTCGTAATTAAGATATCGTTATTATATACGTACGTTTTGTATGTTGAAATATTTGTTGTTTTTCACTAAAACATGTAAAATAAGCACATATTTTAATGCGTTTTTAATACTAGCAGACGTCCGGGACTTTCTCTTTTACTTTTAAAAGAAGTTCCCCTTCCCATTTTTAAAGATGATATTTCAAAAAATCCTGTGAAAGTCTGTATCGTAAATGCAACCTACTATCTAGCTAAGCTTTTTATCTTCAGGAGTTATAGTTAGCATTGGTACTTTATCAGTCACTTATCCTTGTAAAAGTCTCTTTAAATTATTAAGATTAGTCATCCGATCCGAGCCTTACTCAATGTTTAAAAAGGTCCTTGTCAATTAACCAAGTAGACACTATCAAATTGATCTCGACTAAAGGCTCTCTTCAAAGGCTTTTTATAAATCACAAATAATCTTGTTATACAAGTTGTACCTATATTTGTGTGTGTGTGTGTGTATTAATTAAATAAATACATAGTTTCCACTTTGCTAGTGCATGTGCACTGGTACAAAGTACAGGTTACTGAGCGGCTGAGTGGTTTTTGAAGTCTAGTATGTGGTGTTTTGTTTTAGTTTTGCTTCTCATTTGGTTCATCCTTGATTTCAGACGTAAATAGCATGAGCGTGGCGCCAGTATTACAATTACGTCTATTTCTATACCAGATTCCAAAGTAGTTGAGGTACGTCAGTTGCTTTTTTACCAGACTAACGCTTTAGCATTTTATATTTTCTTAATAAATCGACTCTAGTCTGTCTTTATTAGTGTTAAGTTAATTATCATTAGCAACCCATGCGAGTTGCGAAGCTGAAGTGGCAATGGGCGGGGCGCATAGTTCGAAGAGCCGATGGACGTTGGGGTTCCAAAGTGCTGGAATGGTGACCCCGCACTAGTAAGCGCAGTGTTGGCCGACCCTCCACCAGGTAGACTGACGACATCAAGCGAGTCGCAGGGATTCGCTGGATTCAGGTGGCTCAGTATCGTGATGTTTGGAAGTCCCTACAAAACGACTATGTCCTGCAGTGGACGTCCATCGGCTGATATGATGATGATGATGATGATGATCAACCCATATTCAGCTTACTGCTGATCTCGAGTCTCCTCTTAAAATGAGAGGGATTAGGCTAATTGTCCACCACGCTGGCCCAATGCGCATTGATAGACTTCACACACGCAGAGAATTAAGAAAATTCTCTGGTATGCAGGTTTCCTAACGATGTTTTTCCTTAATCGTTTGAGACACTTGATATTTAATTTCTTAAAATGCACACAACTGACAAGTTGAAAGTTCATGCCCTGGACCAGATTCGAATCCACAGCCTCCAGAATCGGAGGCAGAGGTCGTCCAATGGCTATCACGGCTCTCAGACAGTGAGTTAATCAAAAATAAAAAGCTTCAAAGTTTTTACTAAATCGCGCAGCATACCTCATCGTCTACAGAGTGACTATCTTTAGAATCTTATAAACAAGATGTAACATTTTAGGTACACCAAGAAAATTGACGTCGCATTCAAGAATCGACCCATATACCAGTCTACCTTAACTTTCATATGCATCATTTTAGATTCGCTACGTTTGCTTTTGAATCCATACATCAGTTGACATATCCGGGTCAAGAAAATTTTAGATCTGTGACAAGTATAGAGTTTTAGCGCACTCGGGGATAGTGTAGCTTCACAACAGTGAACGAATTTTTCAGAGCCTATTCAAAACATACAAAAAAACAATCAAATCTTTCCTCTATATAATATTATATATAGTAAAAATTACATACTAGCTATTGCGTTAATCAGTTTTTGAACTAAAAACTGATTACCGTAAATGACCTATGATAAATCCAAAGACCACTTAGGTTCTTGATAATAAAAGCGAAAAATTAGGAAAATCCTCTATTTGAATTTAGAAAGTAACCACATAGCAATAGTTACACCCTAACAAAGCTAACTATTAATGAAAATCAGATTTGTAACTGGAATAATTTAACTTAAAACGACTTTATGGGTGGTTATAAAAATGTTTTAATGATCTTTAAGGGCCTTTTGTGGGAGTAATACAATTAGCATCAGCAGAAAAAATCTCATTATAGGAAAAATGCGCTTTACTATTTTTTTATTTCAACTTACATCTCGATTTATAGCATATTTATAGTTTTCTAATTAAAAAGTAGGCTCTATTATTTTAGTACATATTATTAATTAAACAAAAAATCATTTAATTAAACATTAAAATTAAGCAATCGGGAGTAATTTCTATCGTGTGTTTTGGTTTTTGGAAAATTGTAATTTTCCATCATCTTCATCTGGAGTACCTGCCTACAATCTACCGAGTATTGTATCCACATCTCATTACAACCTTTTGAAAAAACTCATCTGGAATTCCGATATATATGCATTAAGCATATATAAAATTTTCTAATGAAATAGTTGGCTCCATATAACATTATCGTACATCTTATTAATTAAACAAAATAAAAATTTTCATTCACAATTTAAAATTAATAAATCTGTAGTAATTTCTATCGTGTGTTTTGGTTTTTGGAAAATTGTAATTTTCCATTATCCTCATCTGGAGTAATTGCCTATAAACTAACGAGTATTGTATCCACATCGCATTAAAAACTAAAAAACTCACCTGGAATTCCACCGCAGCACAAATAAAAAAGTCACTGAAATTCACTAGAATACCAACTTTTCGTTTCAAGGGCCAACAGTCGAGATTGTTAACTTTCGTAATTTTACCGGCAGTGTGCGGGTCACTCACGGATAAACTTGCAATGAGCGCGCGGCGCTATCAACCGCCTATATATCTTGATCATTGTGACGTCATACGTACTACGATAACCAACTAAAACACCAAAAAACGTGCTATATCTATTTTCCTGAGTATTCCGGTCCCATATATTTTTTATAGTACTGTGCCCTTATTAAATAATAATGTAAATAATTAGTTTATTATTTTCTGCCGCCACGCAATATTGTTCTGTTATGATTTGATCATTTGATCTTGATCATTGTGACGTCATACGTGCTACGATAACCAACATTAAAACACCAAAAAACGTGCTATATCTATTTTCCTGAGTATACTGGTCCCATATATTTTTTATAGTATTGTGCCCTTATTAAATAATAATGTAAATAATTAGTTTATTATTTTGTGCCGCCACGCAGTATTGTTCTGTTATGATTTGATCATTTGATCTTGATCATTGTGACGTCATACGTATTATGATAACAAACATTAAAACACCAAAAAACGTGCTATATCTATTTTCATGAGTATTCCGGTCCCATATATTTTTTATAGTATTGTGCCCTTATTAAATAATAATATAAATAATTAGTTATTATGTTCTGCCGCCAAGCAGTATTGTTCTGTTGTGATTTTATATCGTGATCATTGTGACGTCATACGTATTACGATAACCAACATTAAAGCACCAAAATCGTGTTATATGTATTAAGTGTTTATACCAGTCTCTTATAGTATTGTGCACTTATTAAATAATTCTATAAGTAATTATTTATTATTTTCCGCCGCCAAGCAGTATTGTTGTGTTGCGATTTTATATCTTGGTCATTGTGAAGTCATGCAATAACCAACATTAAAGCACCAAAAACGTGCTTTATCTATTTTCCTGAGTTTACCGGTCCCATATATTTTTTATAGTATTGTGCCCTTATTAAATAATAATATAAATAATTAGATATTATGTTCTGCCGCCAAGCAGTATTGTTCTGTTGTGATTTTATATCGTGATCATTGTGACGTCATACGTATTACGATAACCAACATTAAAACACCAAAAAACGTGCTATATCTATTTTCATGAGTATTCCGGTCCCATATATTTTTTATAGTATTTTGCCCTTATTAAATAATAATATAAATAATTAGTTATTAGTTCTGCCGCCAAGCAGTATTGTTCTGTTGTGATTTTATATCGTGATCATTGTGACGTCATACGTATTACGATAACAAACATTAAAACACCAAAAAACGTGCTATATCTATTTTCATAAGTATTTCGGTCCCATATATTTTTTATAGTATTGTGCCCTTATTAAATAATAATATAAATAATTAGTTATTATGTTCTGCCGCTAAGCAGTATTGTTCTGTTGTGATTTTATATCGTGATCATTGTGACGTCATACGTATTACGATAACCAACATTAAAGCACCAAAATCGTGTTATATCTGTTTTCTTGTGTTTATACCAGTCTCTTATAGTATTGTGCACTTATTAAATGATAATATAAGTAATTATTTATTATTTTCCGCCGCCAACCAGTATTGTTGTGTTGCGATTTTATGTCTTGGTCATTGTTAAGTCATGTAATAACCAACATTAAAGTATCTATTTTCTTGAGTATACCTACCGGTCCTATATATTTTTATAGTATTGTGCCCTTATTAAATGGTTATAATTAATTCGTTATTATTTTATGCCGCCGAGCAGCATTTCTATTGCAACTGTATACATTTCAGACGTCTAGCAGTAATGCTGTGCTAAGATCTTGTAATACTAATAATTTTGACGTCATGCATATGACGTATGAGATTTTGTTTTTATTTAAATTATATGCAGTTAAATTTTTAATTGTAAAGCTCACTCCTTAATACATTTTATTTTGATCATTATGACGTCATATGTAGTACGATATTCAACATTACAGCACCATAAATAAGCTGTACGTATTTTTATGTGTTAATTTACTATTCAATATATATTTTTCTACAGTTAAAATGATAAGTTGTTTTCGTATTTTTCATGTTATTGTGTTACGATCGTGTATCTTGAACATCGTTCTGATTTCCTACTACTATTCTGTTTTCCTGTATGTACACCGGTCTAATATTTTTTACTATAATATTATGTTAAATTATATTATTATTATTGTACAAATTAATAGTGTAGAAGCACTTTTTGCCAGGTCTAATAACGCCATGATTATTTCAGCTACGAAGCAGCATTGCTATGTTCCGATCAAAAGTGTATGTTGCCGGTTTTGCGACATATTGGACAGCCTATTATGAATTTTTGCGTCAGCCTATTAGGACGTTTTGCTTACACGTCTACGATGAAATTAATAGTATAAACCTAGACCTACGTAGCAGGATGCCCTGTAAAGTTCGGCTCTGTAATAAGAAAAAGATAATTTGTTAGTGGGTTATGTGATGATCGTCATTATGATGATGAAAATGATTGAAATAAGATGAAATTAATAGGAAAAAACGATGTAGCAAGATGTCCTTTGAAGTATAAAAATCTCTCGGTTATAAAAGATAGTTTTTTTTTGGAACATCTTTTGATTATGTTATCTTATATTTGATGACATAATTTAAGGTGATAAAAACCTTTTTACAATCGATTTAACAGTAGGAAACATTTTTAAGTTTGGTGAGTTTAACTCAAAAGTAATTTTGAGTTAAATCTTAACAAAAAAAGAACCAAAAAAAAAATAAACCCTAAACCTCTTCATGACAATTGTATAGATTAAGTTTACGCCAAAAATGCTGTATTACATTAAGCCTTGGTGTGAAGTGGCCTTTCGGATAACAATGAAACAATTAGGTGCAAACGTAATTTGTGACAGAGAACCAACCCGCAATTTTTTGCAATCAGACATTTACACTTAGCGATCCTTAATGTACGCATTTGGAGAAAATTAAAGAATACTCGAATCAAAAGCGCATATCAAAACTACATTTGTTTTTTGCGCTTTCACCCAAATTCAATTTGTTTTGCCGTATCGTGGTTTTACATCATGTTGGACAGAGTTCAAAAGAAGTAGGTACGCACTTAACTTAAGTTAGTCAATTATTAATCAAGATAATTATTCGTGAGTAGCTTCATCTCGATGAGACAATATAGCTACCAGAATCAAGAATTTTGGTAAATAAAAAAGTTGATCGTCTCATCGAGATGAAGCTACTCACGAAAAATTAACTTGATAGTAATCAGTTGTATAAAGTGTTCTACGGATCCCGGACTATATGGTATTTTTTTTTTAATTTGTACTCCGTAGCTGATACAGCGTCATTTGCTTTCGAACATAACTAATACTCTCTCTATGTGTTCTAAGCAGTATGTTGTATCTATTATTTCACTTGAGATTTTTTAACTGTTTTATTTGAATCAACAGAGTATTAATAATGGTTAATATTCTATTGATGTTGTTTAACGAACTTTGTTACACACTAAGAATATTGACAGATGTCTAAGCTCCTCACAAAGCATGATTTTCGTAATATTTATTTTAATTTCTCACCAGTTCATGTCTACTTTTCTCATCTAATTAAGTACAATGAAAAAAAAAATTGAACCGACTTCAAAAAGACAAAAATTGATAGGTACATTAAACTTACCAAAACCGACCGGCAAATTTAAAACAAAAGTGCGTTCCCAAAACAATAGTGCAAATGCAAATATTTAATTAATTGCAATTAATTTTTTTTTCAATATGCAATAAAGATTTCACACATATATACGTTTTTTAAATAGAGATTATTAGATATTTTTTTTTAATTTGCCGTGCGATTTCAGTCTCTACTTCTATTAGCCAAACTCTAGGAGATACGAATCACCAAAGTTACGTTTACGGCACGTTTAACCAACTTCAAAAGGAGGTTATCAATTCGTCGGAATCTTTTAAGTCAGTTCTGAGTGAGTTACTACTGGTTTCAATGCATATTTTGTCGATGTATAATATTCTTCTATCACACTTGTGGTTTCTAATAAATACTAGTAAGCCAATTATCGGGTTTTTTTATTCTCATTAATGACAGGTTTGCGAGACCGGAAATAGACTTGTTATTACAATTATGAATAATCTGTTGAATACAATGTCATCATAATATTATCTTCAAATACCAATACCAATGTTAGACCAGTCAATTAAGGAAATTATAGAGGACATATCGGTATGATAAACTTCGTGCCACGAAAGAAGTCCCGCGGCTAAACTTGATCTAAAATTGTCAGCGCCTTACAGAAATGAAAATAAGACCGCCATTACCAATACCAAATGACAAGAGCTATTTTAAATTAGCGCGACGTCTACGGGACTTATTTGGTGACGCGGAGTCTAGATTTAATAAGATGTAAACTCGTGTACACCTTCATTTCGGTGATCTAAGTTGTCTATATAGTCGTCGTCGTCGTTATCAACCTATAAACGGCTCACTGCTGAGCTCGAGTCTCCTCTCAGAATGAGAGGGGTTAGGCCAATAGTCCACCACGCTGGCCCATTGCGGATTGGCAGACTTCACACACGCAGAGAATTAAGAAATTCTCTGGCGTGCAGGTCTCCTCACGATGTTTTCCTTCACCGTTTGAGACACGTGATATTTAATTTCTTAAAATGCACACAACTGAAAAGTTGGAGGTGCATGCCCCGGACCGGATTCGAACCCACACCCTCCGGAATTGGAGACAGAGGTCATATCCACTGGGCTATCACGGCTCTCTGTCTATATAGTATATTTGTTTGTTTTTACGGTTCCGTACCTCAAGGGAAAGAAACAGATCCCCTGTTTATTTCTGTCTGGCTCTCAGTCTATAAGTCAAGACCCCTTATCTCGCGAACACGTGGACTTTTACTTATCGATTTGAAATTAACACCATTTACTCAAATACGCCATTTGAAGTGAAAAAAAGATACAACCATTTATGCCACAACTAACGTATATTTCGACACTCTCAAGGGAAATGTATAGGCTAATTTACATTGACTGAGAAATTTTGAAAACTATAGGTCATTGCACATATAGTTTACAAAATTTCCCCTATGTAATGAAATCACAAAGAAATGTGGATATTTGTTTATATTATGGTGTTTAGTATTATTATTATTTTGGTAACTAAACACCACTTTTTTCTGGACTGTCTGCCTGTTTACTCTAATCTACAGAACTAATGCCTGAATGCTATGCTAACATAGAGCTACATAAACTTATCGATCTTCTTAGCTCACTTGTTGATTCTACTTAGATAACATATAAAGCTTTCAAATATTAGATTGCAAAATGGTTTGGCTCAAAAGCACTGATTAAGACACTACAATCAGATATAAATATTGATTTATCTTACAAATGGGTTCTCAGTCAAAACATTATTAGTTGAATTTCAAACTTTAAAACAAATACAATAAATAACAGAACAGAATCCTTCTAAATACCTAATACAATGATTTAAGTAGGTATAGATAGGCATATTAACCTCACTGACAGTGAGAATACGATGCATATCGCATAAAACTAATCAAGTTTCATTTCATGTTATAAACAATTCATTCATGAGTAGTTGGCCACATTATGAAGTAATGGATAATTCTGAAATTTGCGTTGGTAAAATTAATTAGCCCAGAGACATGTGAAAAAAGCTG
This sequence comes from Bicyclus anynana, assembly GCF_947172395.1. Classification (NCBI taxonomy): domain Eukaryota; kingdom Metazoa; phylum Arthropoda; class Insecta; order Lepidoptera; family Nymphalidae; genus Bicyclus; species Bicyclus anynana. Next base: position 6,687,551 of record NC_069089.1, on the reverse strand, counting down.
CGATGTTAAACTTGGTATTAATGAAAAAAAAAAACATTCATGTAAATAATATATATTCTATACTAATATTATAAAGCTGAAGAATTTGTTGCTTTGTTTTTTGTTTGTTTGAATGCGCTAATCTCAGGAACTACTGTTCCGATTTGCACAATCCTTTCAGTGTTAGATAGCCCATTTATCGAGTAAGGCTATAGGCCGTGTATATTATTCCCGTATTCCTACGAGAACGGGAACCTAGCGGGTAAAACCGCGCGGCGTTAGCTATTTTACAGAGAGGTAAATGTTTTTTACCGATTTTAGAAATTCTTTGACCACGTTATCTTTGATTGTTATAGGCTATAGTTTATCCCCGTATTTTCACGGGAACGGGAAATAAACATGTAAAACTGCGGGGCAAGTAATCTATACTAGTAATAGTAATCTATACTAATGTTATAAAGAGAGAGGGGTAGGTTAAGAGTAGTCTAGGGGTAGATCAGGGGTAGGGTTGAGTAGGGGTAGCTTGGATAAGATAGGTGTAGGGTGGCAATAGAATAGGATAGAAGTTGGAAATGAGTCAAAGTGAAACTTGTCCTAGTCCGTTACTTTATAATATGTCCATCAGTTAAACTTAACAATGGTTAAATAGGGGTGTATTTCACTGTCAACAGCTAGTATCTGATAAATCACATGTTATGTGTTAACCAAAGATTAAATATAATGTGCAAATGAAAGAAGAAAAGAAGTTGGAAATGAGTCAAAGTGAAACTTGTCCTAGTCCGTTACTTTATAATATGTCCATCAGTTAAACTTAACAATGGTTAAATAGGGGTGTATTTCACTGTCAACAGCTAGTATCTGATAAATCACATGTTATGTGTTAAGCAAAGATTAAATATAATGTGCAGATGAACATGTTAATAACACACTAATTTACTTAATACCATACTAAAACAATTGCAAAGTATTAGTAAGATAAATCATTAATGCTTTTAGCACTTACATCACATACTTCTTTCTCCTGTAGGTACATAAATTAGTAGATACTTAACATACGGTAGTATCATCTTTAAAATGCAAAAATTAAAGTTACGTAACATTTATTGGTTATTTTGTTCGGAAAAGCTTCAAAATACGCAACGCGGAAGACAACACAAGACGTATAGACAAAGCACGAATACTCTGAATTTAACAAGGGTTTTAAGTTGTACTCCTAGCTTTTAAGGTTTTAAAAGCAATGAAATTTTGCGTGATTTCACAGTAAGAAAACAGCCAAATGAAATTTCTTTTGAGCCTTGATTTAAGTCTGGACTAAAATATAAAATGGCTATGTCTGGACTACGATTTTGGAACTGCCATAGTTTTTGAAAAAAAAAACAACATGTCGGGCTGAAGGCATATACCTAAGTATTCATCAGAATCATAAGTTTCTTTGTACAAATTTTATTTAACTTGCATTGCATTGTTTGATTAGATTACATCTTGCAATTGAATGTTAAAATATTCTGTTTGTGCTGAAATTTCGTATTTACCTACACGTAACATAGGATAACAATCCATGGTCAGCTGTAGCTGCTAAGTGACGTCATTTATAATTCAATATGGCGTCTTTTTGGAACTTCTTCCACAAGGAACACTTTTAGATTAGCCATGTCCGTCTGTCTGTCCGTCCGTCCGTCCGTCCATCCGCGATTTAGCGCAGAGACTATTACCTACTACTAAAAATCTGTAAATTAGCTTAATATTGATAGAGTCAAGTGTCCCACCCTCTACCGGCTAAACGGTTGTTTATGGATACTTGAAAAACGTCTATCGAATGGTGTAGAGGTATCGTTATTGATATTTTTGTGCATTACTTAACGGATTAATGTGTTAACTTAATCTACGGAACCCCACACTGCACGTGGCTGGACACTTGGTCGTTCTAAAAAATACCCTACCGTAACTTACAAAACTATTTAATATTTTTATTATATCTTTATTTTTAAAAGGTCCGTCCAAATAGGAATGAACTACCTTCAATTATCATTTTATGATAAGTACGAGTATTATGGATTTCATTAATATGGCAATGCGTGAGTATGCGTGAGTTCCACAATTGTAACAATAATTATTTTTCTATTTAATTATTTTAATTATTTGTCTATTATGCTATAGGCTTCGATATGTGAACAACACGACTGCGTGTTGTTCACATAGCCACCAGTATCCGTATAGAGCAGGAATGATATTATGGTAATGCTTTCGTCAATAAGACTGGACTTTGATTTTAAAACACGCACCTGCCTATCTCGTTTGGCATAAATATTTTCATTTAAATCGGATTCGTACACATAATTACCATAAAAGTTGTTTTAATATTTACCGATTACGTCAGAAATGTGAAAACTCGTTCGTAATCAAAAAAAATTCGTCACCTCGTATGGGATTCAGTGTCAGTAAATAAGCGTATCCTTTGTGTATCCAGTATGCACTGACAGGTTGAGTTAGTTGCACGGCCATGTCAATGGGCAGGTCGAATGTTAAAGAATTCTGTATACCTACACACGTAAAACAAATCAATACCTTAAATACAATTCAATTTCTCGAAATTGTAGACGAATATATATACCTCACCATATATATACACACAGTCCAGTTAGGTAGGTCCAATTTCGAGAAAGAGGTGATTCGCCGAATCCAGCTCAGCTGGGCAGCGTTCGGGAAACTCCGCGACATCTATTCGTCCGAAATTCAGTGCTTGAAGACGAAAGTCTTTGAACAGTACGTGTCGCCAGTGATGAACTACGGATATGAGACTTGGTCGCTGACTATGGGCCTTATTAAAAGACTCAATTTCACTAAGCGGGCGATGGAGCGAGCTACTCGTATGCTTAGAGTTTCTCTGCGTGATGAATCAAGAATGAGGAGATCCGCAGACGAACCAAAGTTAGTGACATAGCTCAGCGAGAGTCGCGAAGCTAAAGTGGGAATGGGCAGGTCACATAGTTTGAAGAGCCGATGGACGTTGGGATCCCAAGGTGCTGGAATGGCGACCCCGCGCCGGTGGTTGCCCCCCCCACTAGATGGACCGAGGATATCAAGCGGGTTGCAGAGAGCTACTGGATGCTGGCGCCTGGCGGCTTGAGACCGCTGTGCTTGGAGGTCCATGCAAGAGGCCTGTCCTGTATGTCCAGCAGTGGAATCCTGTTGGCTGATAAGGTAATACAATTTCTTAGCAAAGGCCTTTGCGTTTCTGGCGCACATCCCTTGATTAGCTCACTTTTCATAGCGATTTAATATTTTTCCTTTACCCTAAAAACCTATGATGATCTAATAGGAAAAATAATATTTTGGCACATCCGTTGTGACCATAAATAAAGCCAAACTATCATTAATTAGGTATATGTTTATACATATTTAGATCGCGGAAATGATACCGAGAAAAAACATCAAAGGTTATGTTCGCTAAAGTTTGTTTTGTTTTTAAAAGCTTTTGTCAAGTTTCGTGCTCTTTAAACAAAAGAGCAAGTGACTTGATAACCGTCACAATAAAGATGTCACTTTTGGTAAATAATGAATTAATTACTTATTCATTATATATATTTCATAATCTACAAAATATTAAAATTTGGCCTAACCATAATGCAACATAAACCGCAGTTGGTTTTACTGTGCACTGGCATAATTAATTATACAAAATTAATGAATTAACTATGAAGTGCATATCAGAAACAGGGTATAATGTGGTAATCCTAATAAGAAAATCGGATTATTATGAACTGATTGACGAATTGATTAAACACCGTGCTAGGTAAATGGTTTAACATCCCGAGACGTACTTTTACTATTACTCTTCCTCACTAATTAATCATGACTGTATGAGGAAATGGTACGACAATAGTATAGCGAGCGGGGATTGAACCAATGACCTCTGTTGAGTCCAACTTTACCGTTGAGCTATGGTACCTACCGTCTTCCAAGTTGTAGGGTTAAGATTAGTAATATGAGACTAAGTAATAAATAAGTATCTGTAATGAAGCAAGTTATGGGACGACTTCTTTCAGGCTCGCCAACCGGTCTCAAACCAGACCGTGCGATTCAAATGGTTTTATTGCTCCATGTGGAATCCCCCACATAACCGGTTTTCAAAATTGTGCGATTGTGATTTTTTTATACATACTCGTACATCAGCAGACAATTTTTGAACTTGTGTGATGGCGTTAATCCGAGGCTGCGTCAGCTTTTTTATGTAATAAATAAAAACGAATACTTAGTAAGTACTTATCGAATAAAAATAATCAATCAAAATCAAAATCAAAGTTCATTTAATTAAAGTATAGTATGATTAAATTCCAGTCACTCATTTTACTGACTGGAATTAGTAATCGTACATACGATTAATCTTACTTAAGATTTAGTCAATAAAATGACATGAGACATGACAGGAGACTCGTGGTCAACAGTGAGCCGATTATTGTTGTTAATCATGATGACTACCGGTTCGGAAGGATGCTGAGAAGAGCCGTCAAGAAACACAATAATATTTATAATAATAGAGGGTCCCTTAAGCCGTTCAAGTATTAAGTGCGATTTTTTTTCAATTCTCCTCGGCATAGTTAGGAACCTACTTATCGCGGCGACCCTTCGGAAAACACCATTAAAGATCGAAATTAAGTTAATTCATACAAAAATCAAAATAAAGTAATTAAGTTACCCGAAGAAAATGTAAAAAAATGCATTTTGTATTTGGTCAATTAATCTGCACCCTTGAAACCTGCTACATTTCAAAGCCGTCATGGTTTAAACTCTATAATTGGGTACCTACTGTACCCACTTAAATCGTAGTATGGTAGGAACATAAAATGTCTCGTAGTTATGTCTGGCTTTCGCAGCTCTCAGTCCATAATACTCCATGAATGAATGAATCAATGGGAAAAAGCTAGTTAATATACTAGAGTGTTTAATAAATATGTAGATACGTTGTAAGATGTGCTAGATTGCTAGATTTTTTTACTGTTAATCTATTAAAATTACACGCGCTAAGGCTATAGCTTGAAGGACTTGAAATGTGGAGGTCACCTAACTTTGAATTACAATTATGTATATGTATTTTTTTTTGACGGCGTCCGTGGCGCAGTGGTGTGCGCGGTTGATTTACAAGACGAAGGTCCTGGGTTCGGTCCCCAGCTGGGCCTATTGAGGTTTTCCTAATTGGTCCAGGTCTGGCTGGCTTTGGCCGTGGCTAGTTACCACCCTCCCGAAAAAGACGTACCGCCAAGCAATTTAGCGTTCCGGTACGATGTCGTGTAGAAACCGAAAGGGGTGTGGATTTTCATCCTCCTCCTAACAATTTAGCCCGCTTCCATCTTAGATTGCATCATCACTTACCATCAGGTGAGATTGTAATCAAGGGCTAACTTGTAAAGAATAAAAAAAAAGTATAAATTAATTAGGGGACGTCCGCAACTTCGTCCGCGCGAATTTCAGTTTTTCAGAAATCCCGCGGAAACCATGGATTTTCCCGGGATAAAATGTAGCTTATATCTTGCTCTATAATCCCTCTATTTTCCAGGCGAAGTCCTACTAAAATCCTTTCCAGAGTTACAGTTCCGCCCAGATAAACAGACAGACAAATGAAAATTTTTGAAAACTTTATTTGTGTTTTACTTAGATAATTGAAATGTGTTTTTTTTGTTGAATATTAAATAAATAAATAAAATAACTGTAAGCAGTTAATTTGAAATCACAGACAGGCACTTCCATTTAATTTATAGGTATAGGTAGATAATATACTGTACAATTTGAGTTGCCAATTAATAGTTTATCACGGATAATCTTTTAATTGGTATAATTCTAATTATATACCAAAAGATATTTGTTTTCAAATATTGTGGATAAAAATAAATTCTCGACAATTTTCCAAGAAGATTCAAAAGGTATATCTACCTATAATAAGTTTCTCAATATCTACTAATATTATAAAGAGGTTAAGTTTGTGAGTTTGTAGGGGAATCGATTATGAAAATTCTTTTATTTATTTATCAACTAGCGGCCGCCCGCGACTTTGTCCGCGTGGAATGTAGTTTTTCACAAATCCCTCGGAAACCATGGATTTTTCCGGTATAAAAAGTAGTCTATGTGTTAATCCAGGCTATAGTATATCTTAATAGCAAATTTCAGCCAATTCGGTTCAGTAGTTGAGGCGTGAAAGAGTAACAAACATTCATATCATCGAAATCAACAGTTTTCGCAAATCTCGGGAAACCATGGATTTTTTCGGGGTAAAAAGTAGCCTATATGTTAATCCAGAGTAAAATCTATTTCTATTCAAAATTTCAGCTAAATCGCTTCAGTAATAGCGGCGTTATAGAGAAACAAACATCCAAACATTCAAACATCCTTACAAACATTCGCGTTTATAATATTAGTAGGAAATAACTGTACGTTGTTTGCGAGTGTCATTAGCTATGTTTTATTCCCGTATTCTTACGGGAACGGGAACAACGCGGGACGTCTGCTAATTCAGTATAAGATTAAAAAAGATTAAAAACCACATGACTTTATTGACGACGCGTCGCGACGCTTGAACGCTTTTAAAATAATAATTGTATTAAAATAGAAAGAAAAAAAAAGCTTTATTAGTGAATTATGCCACACAACACAATTTGTTCTTTACCAATATCCTGCGATGTGTGGCACAACCCAGTAAACGGATCCAACTCAGCATAATGCTACATACTCTTTGAATAAAAAGAGCATGCAGCGCTGGTTTTCAGTTGGAAAAACGTCTAAATTCATGGTCTTTTTTTGTTGGAGTCATTTTTGTATAAGTAAAAACATACACAATGATATATAATATATTTAGGTAATTTTGTGCTAAATTTGATCCACTTCCTGTAAACTTTAGACTGCATGGTTGTTTATAAAGACGTCTACACACCATACCCATTGCCAATAGACACAAGCAGCGGCAATTGTGTTTGAAGTTTAAATTTTTAATAAGTCTTTGTTATTTAGCTGGGATTATTTATGACTATAATATAGCTAACAACGAAAATATAATGTACATATATATGAATGTGTTTGTAATAGCATCAACTGGACTAGGATCTCAACTAAAAATTAGTGCTAAATAGGTGCTTTTGCTTGAGGAATATTTGTAGCAATATGCATCGATCTACAATACGAGCTAAAAGACTTTAGTGAGGTTGTGCCACACAACGTAGAATATCCAAAGATACTTACGTTATAAGGTTCGGGAAAACCAGATATCCAAAGGATATTTCAGATCCTAACAGTGAGTTTGCGAATAGGCAACGCAAACCATTTTCTAAGATTCCTAGGGTTATTTATCAAAATGACGTTAAAGCAAAAGCGGTTTAGCTATAACCAACTGGTTTGGTGTGTAGACTCCATTACATTCTCAATGGAAAATATATGTATTAGGCAAGTATAAGGTATTAAGTGTATAAAACAAAAAAGTAAACATTTTTTTAGGTAATTAGATATTTGTAAATAATATTCGACGGACGGTTTTTGTGTTAGCTATGGTGATGGTTATTACGTATCGGTATATCGTATGTTTATGGAACGAACGGAATAGACAGACATCATTATTAACAATCCATATTCGGCTCACTATTGAGCACGAGTCTCCTCTGAGAGACTGGGAATGAGAGGGGTTAGGCCTTAGTGTGGATTGGAACCCAATGTGGATTGGCAGACTTCACACAGAATTAAGAGCAGGCAAGTGATATTTAATTTCATAAAGTGCACATACCTAACTGAAAAGTTGGAGGTGCATGCTTCGAACCGGAATCAAACCTACGCCCTCCGAATCGAAGACAGAGGTGATAGCCCAGTGGATATAACTGGACTATCACATCTCATAATCATCATCATCATTGACAGACATAAAATAATAAATTAAAAGATTCTACATAATTGAAGCTAATAAACGAGTATTTAATATCTGCAATACCTTCACGGCCTTATTGAAATTAATATTGATTAATTAAGATGCACAAAGGAATAATAAATGAAGTAGATCTTGGACATTTATCATTACCAATGTGATGTATTCATTACATGTGTAGGTATCACAGTAATTGCATTAATTAATTGCATTATTTACTCTAAAATTATATTCTATTAATTCATTCATTTCGTTTATGATGACAATAAACTTAATCTATATCTATATCTATACTAATATATAAAGCTGAAGAGTTTGTTTGTTTGATTGAACGCGCTAATCTCTGGAACTACTGGTCCGATTTGAAAAATTCTTTCATTGCTAGATAGCCCATTTGTCGAGGAAGGTTATAAGCTATATATTATCCCCGTTTTCTTACGGGAACGGGAACCACACGGGTAAAACCGCTCGGCGTCAGCTAGTTATAGGATAAATTATAATTAATTAGTTGATTTATTATTTTTATACTGCTTCAGGCTGGAAAGGCATTACATATCTTCGAATCAGGAACACGGACATTGGAACAAAGCTGGCACACGAGAATAAAGTATGTAGTTCCTAAAAAGCCATATATATAAAATACATTCAACGTAATCTATAGTTTTAAACCATGAAGGCAAACGGAGTACAATGACTAATATCTTTGGCTATAAGTTATATAGCCAAATATCGTCTCCAAAGAGTAAAAAAATCTTTTGTAGGTTTGGGTGTACTCTTCTATAACAAGATCCCCAAGACTGTGATGGACCTGCCAATGCATAGCTTTAAGCAATGTGTTATAAAACATTTACTTAGTCGAGGTTACTACAACATTGATGAGTTCCTTAAAGATAAAAGCGCTTGGAGGCCATTGGATCAACTTTTACCTTCACACAAAAAGTAAAACTATAAGAAATTGTAATGTTACCATCAATTGTAAATTATCATACTGTATGATTTTTTAAAAATAGCAAGAGACAACGAAACTTTATGCCATCGCGCACTTTTTTGTATAGGTATCTATAAAAAATAAATATTCCATCATAAATATTATTGTTAATAAATTATCTCCACGAGATTAGGTATAATAGGGTAGGGGTAGAAGTCCACTTAAGTCAAAGCAAAGCTTGATCGGGTCCGCTAGTACAGTATATCTCCTCTTCTATAACTAGGGAGGCCTAGCCCTGTAATGCGTCGTTAAAATACTGATACATAATGATAACTTTTTAATGTATATTTATAATAATAACAAAGTAATTAATTATTATTAACATTAGATATAAATTTATAATGCCTAGTCAAATACACAAAAAACAACACTTCTTATCAAAGTTAAAGTACCTATGTCTACATAATTTTCAAATACTAAAACGAAATTTGCATGCATAGCAAAAATACATATTTAAAATCGTGGACTTTGTGCTATTTAGCTGTTCGACTTCTATAGGCGTTATTATAATTACTATAATGCAGATCAACCTACTCGTAGTTAACACAGCCTTCGAGCCTCACTAATCCAGAATAGCCGCTGTCAAGTGGTGTCTTACGTTTCCTACTTGACAGCTTTATTAAACAACACTTCCTCTATTGCCCCAAAATTTGTAAAGATACGTATTTGCATACAAATGTTATTTCAATCATCTAATTTTAATCTAATATTGTAAATGGAACCATTCATTAGTTGGACTTTGTATTAACTTTAATTTAATATGTAATTTCGCAAAGGGCACATGTCGGATATTCTCTCACAAATATAAAATATCTAATAAAATATTTAAATTAATTTTAAAATAAATAATTTTAGTAATTTTCGCTAAAGCTAACACCAAAATGTAACACAATACTTACTTTTAGAAAATAGACACTGGTTTGGAAAATAGTTCCTTTTTTAATTCCTGGACATTTTAAATTTTCAGACATCGAAATTGCATATTCAAATGGAATTTTAAAAGAAATGGTCCATTTCAGGTCCATTCTTGAACCCCGTATCATCAAAATTTAATTTATTAAAGTGAATCTAACTAAATAAAAAGAAAGAAATAAAATAAAATCCCAAGTTTTTGAGTTACATCAAGATGGCGCCCTTAAAGCAACTATGCAGCAAACGTAAAATCGTCATCTATCCGCCATTATTACCCTTATTAGTGTTGCATTTCTTGGGAGATAATGAATATTACTTCGAAAGAATTAAAGTAAATTCGTAGATTTGTATAATCAAAAATAGTTCAAAAAATATCTTTTTTTATTTCCGCGAGGGTACAATGACTGAATCAGGGCTCCATACAATAGGGATGATGACAGTTTTTTAAATTGTATATAAATTAAGAGTATGCTAATAGTAAAGCAATTTTGTAAAAATAACAGGGTATCTGCGATCATTACTTTCGGAGCTACAGGGGTTTAACGGGTCAGTATTGCGGCGCTGCCGCGGATCCCTGAAAAACGCCCCATACAAAATGGTACGAACTTATGACGTCGTAGGAAATTAATGATCGTTAGATTTGTATGGGCGTTTAAACAAAATTACTAATATCTTTGTTATTTCTGCAAATAAAAATGTCACATTTAATGTGAGGAATCTAGAACTGTATGAATATTCATCTAATTACGATAAAATATTTTTAATAGATTTTGAAATTTTATAATCCTATTTATTTTGTAAATATCCAGACAATCTTTGCTTTTGATGTATAAATTAGTTAACATTGACCTTATTTACCCGAATGTATCATAAAAATCAATATATTCAAATCTAGTCATCATCCCCATTTTGGGCCATCTCCTTTATCTGAATTTTGTAATCCGTACATACATGCATCTAAATGTCAATATTTTATTTTCTTCAACCTTACTATAGTCAATTGATATAAAGCTATTCTAAATTACCTAGATTTATGTTATCAATCAAATCCTTATCAACATTACTTAACATTATTATGCCGATAACGTAGATAAATTGTTTCAATATTATCTCTTAATCAATGGTCGGAATAAATGGTATTGATGAGTATGTGTTAATTAACGAATTAACATATTAAAAGGGCACTTCCATATCTTTGTCAAGAGAAATCACAAACGAAAAACAACAACAATAGGGATGATAACAGTTTTTTTTTTAATTTTTTAAAAATTAAGAGTATGCTAATAGTAAAGCAATTTTGTAAAAGTAACAGGGTATCTGCGATCATTACTTTCGGAGCTATTTGCGGCACTGCCACGGATCCCTGAAAAACGCCCCATACAAAATGGCACGAACTAATGACGTCGTAGATACATAACTAATGATCGTTAGATTTGTATGGGCGTTCAAACAAAATTACTTTTATTTTTGTTATTTGTGCGTTTATGTTTACAGCTCATATATTAAAAAATGTCACATTTAATGTAAGGAGCTAAAAGTGTATGAGCTTTCATCTAATTACGGTAAAATATTTTTAAAAGATTTTGAAATTTTATAATCTTATTTATTTTGCAAATATCCAGACAATCGTTGCTTTTTGTGTATAAATTAGTTAACATAACTCGAATGTGTCATAAAAATCAATATATTCAAACCTAGTCATCATCCCCATTGCAGATAGACAGAATAGGTATCTGAAGGTAAATTAATATCTATTAACCTGAGTGTGTTGTGTAAAGGTTATGAAATAAATATATAATATACTTCCAAGATCTCTATCACATAATCAGTACGTGGTGATAACAAAATGATAAGCATAATAACACATCTCGTATTCACGTTTGTGATTTGTATTTGTCTGGACGTGCCGTATCGATAATTCCTATAGTTAGATTGCACATGAGACACCATCAATACACAAAATACAGAACAACTAACTCTTGAGCAAATTTGTTTTTTTAGAGTTCCGTACGTCAAAAGGAAAAAAAAGCAATTTTAAGATTACTTTGTTGTCCTTTTTTGTCCTTGTTGTAATAAATTGTTTTGTGACTGACAGACATACTGTCACAAAACAATTTATTTCGGGTATGCATGGAGGTATCAAGTTGAAATTTAAACCTACCTACTGACGTCTATGGTCCCATGAAATTGTGAAAAAATCAAATTTCTAAGTTTACGTAAAAAAAAGATACGGTCGTTCATTTAGTAAAAAAACGCATATTTTGATATTTCGACACTCTCAAAGGAATCAAAACTCATAGGGTACTTCCTGTTGACCTAAAACTATGAAAGGCAAGTACCTAACATCGTTAAAGACCACAAGCACAAAAAAAATCAATTATTTCATTAAATCTTCCCTCGGTGGGGGAAATACCAAACAATTTGTCAGGGAAGGGTATGGGTTATTTAATAGCATAGTCAACACACCGAATGATAAGTGCGGCGTCGGCTTACAAGTGAAATCTATCGTTCAATTGGTAATTTTGATTTCGTGGAACCAAGTAAGGAAAAAAAACCCACAGCCTTTTCGGTTCCTACACAACACCGTACCGGAATGCTAAATAACTTGGGAGTACGTCTTTGTCGGTAGGGTGGTTCGGCCGAAGCCACCCACCAGCCAGACAGAACAAATGACATCCGGTGCTTTCTGGTGGTTATGCTACAGTAGGTAGATGACATTTCTCAGTAAGTTTGATGTTTATTTTAATAGGTTGATAATGAAGACCAAAAGCAAACTTAAAACAGTAACGGAACTAATAACAGGGCACTGTTCACTAAATAAACACCTTTAGGTTCTAGGTATAACCGACAGTCCAGAAGAAAAAGAAACCCTAATACACGCTGCTAGATGCATGCTTATAGATGCAGAGGTATCTGAACAACGCGCAGCATACATTGGATGCCCAGCAACACTCCATGAGGCGTTCGGCGAGCTGGGCGGCCTGATAAGCTTCTGGAACGAGCTCAGTTGGCTGGAGTGACTCCAACGGGGACCAGCACCAAATGGACCTACGTACAACGGCCAACCCATAGTGGCCGAGTGTGGAAAAGGCCCAGGAAAGACGAAGAAGAATGAAGACCAAAATAGTCAATAGGCCAGCTGGCCTTGTAGGCTGTAATGGGCAATTAAAATAGGTTGATAATGATTTTATAATACTTATCATATATCTACACATACCTACACATTTAAATATATTTTATGCATCCTACAAGTTAAAAAACAAGAGTCTTTTTCCACGCCACGATCTACGCCGTTATTTTTTATCGAGCAAAGAGCAATCAACTGTTCAATTATATAAAACCACAAAAATAAATTCTACTGTGAATAAGGTTTTTCACATTAATTACATCAACTGACAAAAACATGTCTAATACAACAACTGATATAATCCCCTTGATATGCATTTTTTATTCATAATCAAAAACTCTTTTATGATGTTTTTAAAATGAACTCTGATCAAAGTTCACTCCAACAAAAAGTATACAGCACGTGCGTATTAATTTGACTTCTGACATAGAACACATATTGCTTCTAGCTTGAATGTTTATACTGTGTTTGTATGGCTGTGTTTGGTAGCCAGGTGCCAAGTTAATGCGCACGGGCTATACACATAAAGTTAAGCTTAAGCTTGGTTAATTATTAGCAAATCCATACCATTTTCAATGGCGTGCATAAGATTTTTAACTAAGGTATGCACTATAAGTAAAAATTGGAAAATTCCTTGTCTATGTATTCTGTGGTCTATCATAGGTGTGTATTGAGGCAGTGCTTTTTTGAAGTGCACGCTACTGCCATTTTCGTATAATATTTAAAAGTTCTTCGTTTTTGATTTGTAATACCCAGCATCCGATATCGATAACAACGTGGGTATCTTAAAGTTTTAAGTGAATAGGTGAACCTTTTATGCAAACACGATCATGCAACATCTTACGAGTATAACATATTGTGTGTCATATAGTTTATTATAACACACAATATGTTATAATAAACTATATGCTCATATATCAAGGAGATATTCTCTAATTAAATAACACTAGATAAGGATGAGCAATAATTACATAATTATTATGTAATATTTACTGAACAAAATAAAATACCTACTTAAAGCAGCTTACTCGCTAAGATATTAATAGTATCATAATGTTTCTTTTTGAAAATACGAAAATCAATAGTTTTATTAAAACACAAAAAGTACAATTAAACGATTAAATAGGCAGACATAGGATAAAGTAAACTAACTGAATCTATAAAATTAAAATAAATTTAAAGTAGGTTATACTTAAAAATACTTATCAATAATTGCTTCCTTGGTAGGGTGTCCATCACGCAGGCAGCATTCACGCGTTGCATTGTGATTTCATTTCATTGCGCGAGAAATCAGCCTGTTGCCTCTCTGAGGCGTTTGCTAATCTCCTTGTTAAGAGTCTGAGCGCCTTCCTGCCGCACGGACCTAGTATCTCGACGCCAAATTGAATAAATCCTTATTGGGCGCCGAGATCACTGTGTTTCAGTGCCTTTTGACGCTCCCGCGTGTCTGCCGCCGCCCAGGCACGTCCGCTATAGTTTGGCAACTTCGTACGTAATACTCCCGATGGTCCGCGCGGGCCGGGGGGCGTTTAGCGATGAATGAAAATCTCACAGCTGCTACACCTCACTTCCCCGCGCACACACGCGCAGACCGCAGTCTTTCCCCTCGTCACCCGCATATCATGGGAGTGTCATCAACGAACTTGGCAGACTATAGCGGACTGCATGTAAGAACCACACCAGTACACCCATTCTTCAGAGGATAATAACACCCAGTCGGGGCGCCTGTCATCGTTGCGCACGATCTGAGGCTCCAGAACGGTAGGAACGTTAGCACTTACGAGCCTCTGGTTAGAACATTTAAGTGCGGAGTGGCTGGACAAACAGCCGGCGTCAGTATTGGGTGAGGGACTGAGGGATATGGAGCTCAGACCAATTATTGTATAGGACCTGCCTCGCTAGACGTTACTTTTCTGTCAAAGTATATGATCAACAATCTAATGCGATTATAAAAAATGTCTCTATAGTATCGATGTTAAATAGTTGTAATCGTGTTCGTCGGTTAAAGAGCTCCGTAAAAATACCTTTTTGTGTACTTGAATTGTGTAAAAAAAACTATCAAAAACTTCTAGTTTAATATAAGATATATACCAAATCTAAGCTCGTTTTCTTCAGAAAATGACAAACAATTTTGTTCGTGACTATGAGTACGATACAGGTCCTTCTATAATTGGTCTGAGGCATAGAGCCAATTGCCTGACTCAGTTCTAGAGGATGAGATGCCAGGAAATATCCAGGAAATCCAGAAACGATGCCAGGAAAGGTATATGGATTTTATTTACAATCAAGTTATACCTACCACAGAATACGTAAATATTTACACAATGCCTACCCAAAATGCTATAGCAATTTATTACTTATTTGACATTGCGATTTTAACCCCTTTGCTTTAAAACTAGTTCAAGTTCATGATAAAAATAATATTGTGTGTGCTACTTACAATCTAATCAACAAGCACTTAAACATAATTATTTGTCTGTTTGTCTTTCTACTGAGATGAACTGTTCTTCTAACTACTAAAACTAGGTAGGTACTTGGTATGAACTAGGTAGCAACTACGAGTGCTCTTAGCAATACACACACAGAATACTTTCAAATATGCTGTTTTATTTATTAATATTGTTCACCGTCCGATAAGCCCACATTCATGTGAGCTTATTGGTTCGTCAGTGGCTGACTTTAATAGAGAGATAAAAAGCTTCTTAACATTTTTATTCGTCAATTATTATATTTACTTTATTTTTCAGGAATATTTGAAATTTCTTGGTAGGTAATAACTATTATCTATACCTACTAATATTATAAAGCTGAAGGATTTGTTTGTTTGTTTGTTTGATTTAACACGCTAATCTCAGGTAAAACTGGTCCGATTTGAAAAATTGTTTCAGTGTTATATTTAGCAAGCCCATTTATCAAGGAAAGCTATATTGTATTTCCAAAAAAATTAGGGATCCTTCATAAAACTAAAATAATGTAACCCAAGGTGTACAAAAATTACCTAAAATATTGTTTACATCGCGTGCACTGCAAAAACTATTGATGTTAGAATAACATAATGTACTACAACTTTGTAGAACATATTATTTTCTACAAAAAATGTTGAACAGCATATGCCTAACTATTATAGTCATGACACAATAAGTGTTCTTTTATTTTTAAAAAATAGCCGAAATATTCAATGAAATGGAAATATTCAATGCGGACATTCAATTTAAAAGATATCAAAAGTTTAAAAATGTGTATGTATTATAAAAAGTGGTGTAGTCGCCGCTCAAGTCAAGAACGCGGTTGTAGGGTCATTGTGGCTACAGTGGGTCATGTGGGAACACTTGGTCAGCAATATATTGGTGAAAAAGAGACGGTCTATAGTTGCGTCTCTTTTACATTATATTCGCGCTCCAACATGACTCACGCCAAGCCAGGGTTCCCAACTTAGGGGTTTTCCCCCCAGATTTAGGGGGCAAATAAGTGAAATGGGATTTTTTTAGGGGTCTGAAATTTTTAGGGGTATTTTTAGGGATTTTTTGACTCTTTAATATTTTTAAATTGATGATAATTTTAATATTTCTTTCTTGGCCTAGCGACTTATAACGACGTATAATACGTTATTCTACAACCACTCTGAGGCAATTGGAGGCAATTTTCATCGAATAAAAAAAATTGGTAAATTTGTTCATTGTCAACATGTATGATTTCAAAAAATCTGAATCTTCAGATAAAGACGTAGTATTTTGTCTGTATTAAATATAGACTTTTGAAACATACGACAGCATATTATTTCTAAATTATTATGAATTTATATTTTTTAGGGGGACAACTCAATAATTAAGGCGATTTTAGGGGTTTTTGACATCAACTTTAGGGATAAATATTTTGGAGAGTTGGTAACACTGCGCCAAGCTTGCCAGTGGATCGCTAGGAAGCGTTTTAAACGGTACAGGAATTAGTTTGTGTTTTGTGACTGCAAAAGTAGAAAAAATACGTAAGTTTAAATTTTTATTTCTTCCATAGTTATAAATGTTAGAAGTTAGTTAAAGTTTTTATGTTTTAAGTACTTATTAAGGTCTCATTTGATAGTAAATTGAGCTAGCTTTCTCAGTGAAGTATTCTGTTATTGCGTCGTTAAATTAAAATGGCGTGGGTGGTACACAGTGAGTCGTTTCCAAAGTGGGCACAGTGAGTCGACCCACTGTGGACCTATTGATATAATCTATATTCTATACTAATATTTTAAAGTGGAAAGATTTGTATTTTCGTAGGTAACAAATAAACTCACAAACTACTAGACCGATTTGAAAAATTCTTTCAATAGAAAGCTACATTATCAGGGAGTCAAATAGGCTTTATATTATCACCTTTTTCCTACGGGAATTAGAACTGCGAGGTTCTTCTATTTCTATATAATATTGGGATCGATGGCTTAACGTGCTCTCCAAGGCAAAGGACGTAACACCACCAACTTTACATCTACATATTGTAATTTTATTTTACAGAATGCCAAAGAAACGCCCGTTAAGTAGGAAAATAGGTAATCATACCGAAGAAGATATGAAAAAAGCTCTTCAAGATGTCAAATCAGGGAAAAAATACTTGCTGTTGCTAGAGAACAGAAAATTCCATTTTCGACCTTACAACATTATGCAGCCAAAATTAAAGCATCACAAGTCCACAACCACAAGTCCTGAAAATGTGAGACTTGTACCAAAGTTAACAGAGTTTTCACGGATGAGCAAGAACAAGCATTAAAGGAGTATTTTGATTTATTATCAAAATTGCGCTCTTATGTTCTCAAATCGATATCCGTTAGTTGGTATTTGGAAAGGTTTTTATTTAATTTTATGTTTTGCTGATAATAATGTTATTACAAAAATCTCAATCGTGATTTATAGGTTAAGTAAAAAACGAAAGTGCTTTTAAATTGTTAAGTGGCTAAAGTAAAAAGTCTAGAAGCTAAGAATCATTTGTTTTGTTTAAAATTTATAATGTGGTTTTATGTTGGTTATATTTCAATGAATGAATATTATTATTATATTTGTTTATAAAGAAGAAGAACTTCATTTACTTTGACATTTTACATATGAAGACTTTTGGTTGACTAGTTAAGAATACTACATTTAAAAAAATCTGTTTGTCATAATATTAAAGGATTAATAATATGTTAAACAAAGTCTAAATACAGTTTTTATACATAGATAAAAAATATTACCTTTTATTTTAGGTTAAACACCCAACTGACCCACTGTGACCTGAAAACTGACTCACTGTATACACTATATAGGACACAGTGGATCAAAAGCCATTTTTAAAAGAAATATATATTTTTCAAAAAATATTAAGTATAATACATATATTTGTATACCGAAACGCAGCTAATTAGTCTACCTTTCTTCCACTAAAGTTTGACATCGATAGCTTTTATGGTTTTTGAGATATATGACTCGGAAAAAAGGGTGACTCACTGTTCCCACAATCACCCTACTGATAATATGGCTGAAAATTTGTGGAGAGATAATTAGGTTAGGGGTAGGGTAAATGTAGGGTAGGGTAGGTAGGGTTTGAGTTGGGGTAGGGTAAGGGTAGGGTAGTGGTAGAGTACGGGTTGGAGAGGGACAGGTGTAGAGTAGGTAGTAGTACGAAATAAAAAACGAAAGTTCTATAATGTGTGTCCACTCTCCTCAGCGGCATGTCAGGGCCAAGGGGGCAGGATCACCCTAGGAAATAATCTTAACTAAGCCCTAATTATGTTTATAATTTATATGTATTATTATTTATATAGAGGCCAATACTCTGTAACCGCACTGTACTTGTTGCTACTTGCTATCGTTGCTATCTTTACGCTTAGAGACATCTCTGGACGAATAGCCAAACTAAAATTTCAAATTAATTGTTTGTTAAAGTATCCGATAGATAGCGCTAACATCAAAATAAGAGGTATTTTTTACTTACTTTTAATAAATTCCTATAAAAAATACATTTCATTTATTAAGTTGTTAAAACAATATTTATTTTTTATTAACATTATTAAATTCGTAAACACCTTTGTTTAGCTTTTTACAACAGCGACTGGCAACTCTAAGAAATTAGAATTTTAAAATTCAGGGAAGTTGGGACTTTGGGAGTTTGCCGTGGTTGCCAGTTGCCAGGTTGCCACTTGCCGAGTTCTGGACTTTGGGAACGGGAAGTGAAAACTGTGTTAGTGTAACAAAAATGAATCTTCAGTGGTAAAAAAAAATGTTTTAACAAAATGTTTGTTGGTGTATAATAATGTTATTGATTATTCAGTCGTTAGTAAGGATAATTAAATATCTAAGCACATAGTTGACAGCTATTTTTATAACCTAAATTAGTCATCAATAAAATAGTACTAAATGAATAGGTGACGAACGTCTGGAATTGTAACAAATTAAATGTTATAGTAAAAATGTTACAACGCTGTGATGAACAACGTTAGTGATATTATCAACAATTCTATTTGGTAAGTGAATCATGAAGCCGCTTAAATTTAAGGAATTCGTTGACGCCCACTATTCAGTGTGTCATAAATTAAAACTAGTTCACTTTACGTTTCTGGATTCTTTCATTACAATGTAATGTTATCTTAATACACAACACATTGTATTTGTTTAATAACTAATTATTAATATGTGGAACACTAAACTTTCACTCTTACATAAATCAACCTCTTTAGCTTTATCATAATTACCAGTATTTTTGTTCACATAAATCATACACAGCATTTATTGAATAATAAGGCCAAAATTTTCATAAATAAATCATAAAAGAAGTATTTCTATAATTGATAAACCCTCCATACAATATAAACATTTGGTAAGTAATATAGCTTCACTTCTTTTTTTTTATAATTAAAGTTTGAAATATTTCATGGCTGTAGTAGTAAGTAAAGACCACTATCCAAAAGAAAGGCAACTTAATAATGCTTGATACTCTTACTGCAAGTAAAACAGAGAGTTTTCAGTGGCTTTTACCCAAGTTACTCTACTACCTAAAAGGATCATAAGTACTGTATATTCCCATATTCAACCCAGATCTATTTACTTGTGCCAAATATTTACTTGTGCCAACACTAATTTGGCCTAGGACTTTACCAGGACATCTGGTAACTTTAAAATGTTTGTAAACTTTAATATGTTGGTGCCGGGTCTATTGTGTGGCAGAGAGAACTCCGAGCAATACCCTGGGTGTCAAGGGTGTAGGAGAAAGGGAAACTTAGTTGACTGTCATGGAGTTCCTTAGCCCTACATATGTTGGTTTGTGACCAACGTTTAAGTTAAGTCTCCCTTACTCTACTGTACCCTATCAGCAAAGCTAGCTGCTAGTTAGTTCCTACCTCTAACTGATTTAATTATTTTGGTACATTATCATGATGAAATCATCAGAGGTAAGAGTAGAATGAACTTGTGCCTCTTCCAAGTAAGCCTGGTTTGATTTTAGACTGCATCAGATGTGATCACAGTCAAGGTCTAACTTGTCAAAGAATAAAATAACTTTCTGCAATGGAGCCAAACTACTTTCTTTATATTATTCCAGCAGACTATAATTTGGCTCTTATACTTCTAGACATTTTTGGGACTTTTGCCTAGTGTTCCAGGCATCCAGAAATCTTAGGCAAGAATCTTTCTAATGATTGGGCCTAGAAAACTTATTATTTTGTTGCAGTTTTATTAGTTTTTGTATTATGTACTGAAAATTAATTCATTAATTAAAATAATAATTAAGTACTCATAAACTACGGTGATAAATATTAAGAGCCTTACTTAAATCAATATTCATCTACAGGGCTGTGGTTTTTATTCTATATTTCAAGGTTTATTTTCTTAGAATCTACAACTCCTAACAAACTCAGGCATGTAGGGATTTAAACTATTATATCAGTTTCTTGTTAATAAAAAATGATTTCTATGTCTCAAATTGCTTGTTTTGTGTGACAGAAAGCTTAACCACCAAATTGTAAACAGCTATATACTTTTTACAGTTCATATAGTCAAATATACAATGCAATTAAATAAGTACCGTAGAGTTTCGCTAATGCAGCATTTCATCGTGAAATTATTATAGTATATTAGAATGGGCATCCATAGCTGCTCTAGTAGGATCTTCCCAAGTTTGGCTAGGCAGGGAGAACAACACGAGCAAAGGCAGGAACTGTTAGTTAACTGTCAATGATAACCCTACACTCATACATATCAGTCATTCAGTCCAGGGCTCTGCTCGGAGTGTTTCTCTCTGCCACACTACCACACACAATGTACTGGCACCCACTGGCAGAGCAAGTTAAGCAATTGGTCCCAGTCATTAACTTGAACATCTGTTAGAGATCACATCAAACATTATCACCCAATGCAGTTAACCCACATTAACGAATTTGACGGCCTCTGTAGTGCAGTGGAGTGCTCTGTGGATTTACAAGAAAACCTCAATTGGTCCAGCCGGATCGAACCCAGGACCTCCGTGTTGTTAATCCACCGCGCATACCACTGCGCCACAGAGGTCGCCACTTTCAGACTTCCTTGTATATACTCTCATTCCTTATTTTATTTATTCTTGTCACACCACACATCCATCTCAACATACATATTTGTTCACATGCAATTAATTTATTATCTGTTTTACTGCCCAACCTTTTCAACGTTCTGATCAGCACGACAGGTCTTGCAACCGTTTTGTATATTTTACTCTTAAGTCTAAGAGGCCTGACATTCAGAATGGAATTGATAAAAGCCTGGACTAACCAAGAGAGTTGGGACACTGCTAATCACCCCCTAAAAATGAAAATTACCTACTGCATTAGTTGTGCTATGTGTTAATTTATAATATATGTTACAGTGCATTAATCTGTCCATAGTACTTAAATAAACACATTATACTTGGTTGAATTACTTGTAATTTCTGAGAACAGTTATCCTCATTCACATAGCAATTATTGTCATCTGACCTTGTGAGCCATTAAATATGGCCCAGTAAGACAATGTGCTTTGAACCATCTTGGTGGTAATAACAATTTTAATTTATTTTTTTATAATATAAATTATTATTAAACAATTAATTTTTTTATTGTGAACTTGTGATGAGTTAAGTCTGAGGTGTAGTACTTAAAAGTAAGTACCCAGTTCATAAAACATAAATGTCTTAAATGCATTTTGGCAGTGGGTTTGATTCCCATTACTGGAATATATTTGTGTGATGATCATGGATGTTTTCTGGTGTCTGGGTGTATATATAAATTATAAAAGTACATATTTATTTAAATATATATGATAAAATTCGCTATTTAAGTACCCATGACAAAGCTATGTGCTTACTTTGGGGTTAAATAGTGATGTGTGTATTGTGTAAGTCTTAAGTATATTTATTAATTAATTTATTATTTATTTATTTGTAAATATCTTGCCTTGGATAGCATGTTATATTAGAGTTACAAAACCAAACAGTATCTTGTTATAAGCTTTACTTTTGTGCTGCTTCAAGAAAAATAATGCCCTATCTCACTCCTCATAAATTTCTAATTAACACAAAAATGTTTTTTCAATCAGACTGGTAGGTCTGTAGTTCCAGAGATTGCTCGTAAAAACATATATACAGACAAACACACAAATACTACTGTATTATTATATTATTAATATATTGACATCAGTTATGAAAAATAGACACTTCTATATAAACGCTTTGATTCTATCAAATAAACTGTTTTCAAGTGTATTTTATTAATAAGTCTAGTCTGATTACCTATATACAATCACAAGGTATAAAAAACATTAAAAAAGACCTGGTATTTTTACCTATTTATAAAGTTTTTAAATATGTAATTTGTAACTGTATGATTAACTGTTTATCATTGACTAATTAATTTGTATTGATGACAATTTAATTGATTGTTTATATATCAACAGTATTAGCTTACAAAATACATGATTCATGATGAATGAAGTCATTAATTATAAATAACTGTAAATACTTAGTTTAACTGTATATTGCTGACCTTTTAAAACTGGTATGTCCTGCAAACTAACCAACAGTTATGTAGCCATTATATTTTTTTTTCCTCAGCCTTGTTTTCTGATTAATTTGAGCAATTATAAAACCATAATAACATTGATTTTTTTTTGTTACTGTTAAGTAATACAGTCATCTATTGTTATCCTATTCATAAAATAATGCTACAGTTTTGTTTGATTTTATCAGCTTAAATCTACATATATAATATATTATATACTAACGGAGTTTCCGCGGTGACACGCGGTAGTTGCTGTGAAAATTTGGGGACCAAATAGTTAAAAAACCAAAAAATCTTTCCTCTTTATAATATTAGATAACATTGACAAATTTTCATTTTTTGGGATCAAATCAACATATTTTTAGGAAATTAATAGTTTTTTCAACAGACAATTTTACCTCTATTTTTATACTAATATTATAAAGGGTTATTATAAAGTCTATGGTATTATTGTAGGGGGACCTCTAGATCTCCTGAACCGATTTTGAAAATTATTTTACCACTAGAAATATTTGTGAGTGTCACGCTATATCGTATCCCCGCAGTAGCGCACTTCATAGATGCAATAATGAGGGTAGAAAACGCATGCCATTTCATAATTTTTTTATTTTAAATTATGAATTGTTGTTTTATAAAATATTATTCAAAATATATTAACTTTATTTAATTGTTTTAAGCTTATTAATCAAAATTATTTTTATTAATTTTAGAACAAGTTAATTATAATTAGGTGGGAAATGACTAGTGATTTATACCCTCATTTTTAATTTGTTTGTTGGTAAACAGTACTCCTCCGTATGGCTTTAGTATAGATCGAGGAAGGAATATTTTGTACTATTTGTACATATAGTGCATACCATAGTTAATATCCTTGTGCACGCCACTGTATCCCCGTATTCTCATGGGAATGGGAACTACGCAGGTGAAACCGCGGTGCGTCGGCTAGTTGCGTATATTCGGCTTTTCTATGAACTCCGTTGTGACAACCCTACAATGTAATTGTAAATGCACAATAATTAATGAAGCGTTCTGTCTCTACTTTCTTAAGCATACACGTTAAGTAATTACTTATCTCGAACTTTCTTTGTGTATTCAGTAAATAACAATATAATTAAGAATAAATTTATTATCTTGATTGTACTGGTTTACCCACGTAGATCCCATTTCTGTGGACGATATTCCTACAGATATGGGATCTACGTAGGTAAAACCTTGGGGATTATAATACCCATAATTGGGTACCCATAGTTGGGTATTTGGCAAAGATATTTAAATCTCTTTGCCAAATACCTTTTATCCAGATAATTTAGTTTGAGCAATAACATCCATCCATCGTTATAGTATGTGACAAGCCGAGCCCCGCAGATTCAACCGCGTAATTTCCGTTCCCGTGGGAATATTGGCATAAAATATAACCTGTGTTACTCGCTGATATTATAGATTTCCATAAGTGATTTTTTTTTTTAAAGTTGAAAAATATTCATTTACTTACTTAAGAATAATTAATTAAATGAATGTAATTTTGTTACAGATATCAACTTGTTCCAAGTAGAACTGTCGCTGCTGTGATACCAAATCAATTGGTAAGTGTCTTTTTGTATGTACCTACTTATACATATACCCATGTATCTTACCCGACTTGTACTTTCATACAAAAATAGTATACGAAAATCGCTATAAAAAATGGAGAGTGAAAAAAACTATACCTTACAACATATTATCATATAGCAAATATACAAAACATCATCAAAATCGGTCGAGCCGATGTGGAAGAGTGCGACCCCTCACTCTCACTTAGTCAATATGTAACCACGTCTCTAAAATCCATTGTAGAGCTGGGAATTCCTAAACAAACAATTGCTATAATGGTAGTTAGAGATAATGATCCAACATTGAAGTACTTAAATGATCATTTGAGGTCTAGAATTGCTTTGCTGTCAATCGAGTCTGACCACAACGTCTATACTAACAATGGTATAGATGTTTTAGCTATCTACGAGTAGGTACATAGATCGTAAACAGAAATGTAACAATAGCATTTGATTATACGTTCAGATGACGAAAATGATGTAAGATTTCATTACTGTTGAAACCGTTGAAACTATGTTTGCGCTGTTTGTAACCGGACCAATTTAAATTTTTACCCGATATCTAGAAATTATAAATGCTGTACATATCTGATTGATATTACATTGTAGATAAAATGATAATACGTATTACAATAGGATAATGGTTAAGATTAGGCAGCACTTGCATTTGAATTTTTTAATGACTAATTTTCCTGAAAGACATGTAAATGACTCATGTACAAACATAATTGATGATTTATCATTATTCACGAATATTACGGGAGGTTTATCTATACTTCATATAAAACAGGGATATACTGAACCTATTTTGGAAATTCTTTTACCAGTATAAAGCTACGTTGTTTGTGAGTGTCATAGGCTATATTTTGTTCCCGTATTCCCACTAGAACGGGAACTACGCGGGTGAAACCGCGGGGCGTCCGCTAGTTCTGTATAATAATTACTGGAACGGCATTGTGTCTTTACACTCGTGTTTTTCATTATACGAAATGGATTCAACTGTGTATTTTTTACTGATTGCTACTTTTGTATTCCGAATGAAGTAGTTTTTACTGATGGCTCGCGTTTCAAGTGAAATGGTGTATTATCACGATGTTTTTTTAGTAGTAGTATAGAGCTTTTTATGTCATATCTCGTTCGACGAAGAACAATAGTACTAATAGGCTAATAGCTACTTCCCCGTTAGCGCCATGTTTGCCTCTGTCGAAAAGTGTTGTTTCATGTCTGATGAGTATCGTTGCTGATAAAATACAAGCAAATAAAATTTAACACCTGTTACATCAGCCTCATATTTGTTAAAATACGCCAGTCACACACGATCCAGTTTAACGTCAAGTCTGCAGCGCGCTTGAAATATACAGCACAGACGTAAAGCACGCCTGCTCCGAGTCGTTTGTGAATTCACAATATTTTGTGTGAACAAGTTTTGAAGCGGCATTTTTTTTTTATTTTTTTATTCTTTACAAGTTAGCCCTTGACTACAATCTCACCTGATGGTAAGTGATGATGCAGTCTAAGATGGAAGCGGGCTAACTTGTTAGGAGGAGGATGAAAATCCACACCCCTTTCGGTTTCTACACGGCATCGTACCGGAACGCTAAATCGCTTGGCGGTACGTCTTTGCCAGTAGGGTGGTAACTAGCCACGGCCAAAGCCTCCCACCAGCCAGACCTGGACAAATTAAGAAAATCTCAATCTGCCCAGCCGGGGATCGAACCCAGGACCTCCGTCTTGTAAATCCACCGCGCATACCACTGCGCCACGGAGGCCGTCAAATTCCGGTTATATTGCGTCTTTCCTGTGTGTTTCATGCCTTGTAGAAGTGGGCAGTGAAAAGTATTGAAACCATATTTTAATACTTTTGTTCACTGCCCTCACTCTAAGCGTCATGCAGATTTGACGGCAAACTTGATCGTGAGTGGCTGGCGTTGGTATATTCGTACTTTGAGCAATTTTTCACGGCTGTCAGTGAAAGGGTTAAGTGTAGCACCAAGATATTCCATGACGTGTATTTATGTCTTAACATATTTCATCACTATCTACGAAATACCGAGATTCCCAAGAACATTGAACATATCCACACTTCCATTTATAATATTAGTAATATTATAAATGGGTTGTAAGTAGACATGTCTGTTTGTCTGTTACCTTTTTATGGCTAAACCGATTTGGATGAAATTTGGTTTATCGATAAATTGGACGTTGGAGCAGAATATACTAACGATATACTTTTGATCCCGGAAAAATCTATGGTTTTCGCGGGTTTGTAAAAAATTTCAAGCGAACGGAGTCGTGGGCTAGTTGAGCATAAATTGTAAGAATTCGAGAATATATTGAAAAAAATCAGAACTTAACCAGAAAAAGGTTTTAAGTAAATTTCTGGTATTTCCCTGACTGGTTAATTGCAGTCAAATATTTCCTTTGTTTAGTTAGAATTGAGACTTATGATATAACCGAACGATGACGGGGTAACTAGGTGAAGGTTTTAGTGACTTAACTTTCTTTGTTGAAGCATAATGGCTGGCGAGAATCTCTTTCAATCTGAATGAAGCGCAACCCAAATCGAGTAACAAGTTAAATTGTTTCATTGTTCTAGTGCGATGCTACCCAAAGTATTCTTAAACTACCCCCAGTATTGTGACCTGCAAGGGGTCTATGTTAGCGAAATAATGGAGTTATATTTCATTGTTTCATACGATAATAAAAGATATTCGACTATAGTGAATCTCATTGAAATGTGACCGAAAAATACTAATTTTGTAATTAGTTTGTTTTGCAAAAACGAAACCCTGGACACGAAAATAAAACGAAAAATTTGGTCCGTGGAATAAATATAGAGATACGCCGATAATTCATATAATTTAAACGTGACTAGAATACTAATTGTTATCTACCAAAACATTCAAAACCCCGGGTTCTATTGGTTATGTCATTCAGTCTGCCAGTCATTGCTTCTGTCAAGTCAACAAAATTGAGTTATTGGCGAAAAAACCTGTGTTTAGGAGATGGGACGTTATGTTACACAGTTACGTGTATGTAGTTGGCCTGTATGAAAAACGTAATATAGGTTGGTGTGTGTACGCACATTACATATTATACAGGTTGCTCGGGATTTTTTCCCATAACTCTAGGGTTATATTCTTTAACAAAAAATAATTCAAAATGTTTAAGAAACGTGTGTTCTAAAATTAATATTTTTGGGGTAAATACTATTTCTCTTGTCTTAGAATGTGTCCCTTATACGCGTTTTTATAATTATGACGTACCCAAGTTTTACGTATTCTAAAATGCAAGGATAGATAAAGGCGTGTGTTACATGGACGGTCGGAATCATTTGAATTACTTTTAATGAAAAAATAAAAAGATTTTATTTTTTTGTAAATAAAATATTCGTTATGCAGTTCGGCTTCTATAAATGGACTCGTCAACACCATGAAGTTATGGAAAATACTCCCGATCATGGTGTTTAACATTTGTGAGATACCCACAATAACTCCTTCATAGACAGGAATGAGTTCACGATAAAAATTTTAATAAAAAAAAAAATCAACCGACTTCCAACACAAAAATGAACCTAACCTAGCCAAAGCTAGCTTAAATTACAAAGTTCTGTGCTTCACTCAGAAATGGCTTTAATTAAAACTTGACACTAGATCGGCACCAAAATAGGTCCACAAATGACGGAAATATCGCTGGGCATACATAAAAAAACATACATACAGCCGAACGTAGAACCTTCTCCATTTTGGAAGTCGGTCAAAAACCGAATACCGATAGTCTACCATATTCTGTACGTATGCCTTGCACTGCTTTTTTGGCATATTTTAAATCCAGTAATTCTATACAAAATTCACAAAACTTTTGCTGCAAAAATTTCAATAAATAAGTTAGTTAATTAGCGGGAATTTAGCTATCTAATTTAAACACATCTTATTAAATAAATTGTGGTTTGGTCCTTCTTTAATTACTTACTACTTTCTTTAATTGTTTTTGTTCAGTATTTAAGTGCAAATAGTAGAAATATTGCGTATTTCTACTATTTGTTATATGTTCCTATTCGTATTTACACGCTATTTTTCATTAACTCTGAATGTAGTGAAAACTTGAAAGACAGTTTTTGCTCACTTCTAGATAACTGATTGCATTCCATATTGAAAGTTTCTCTTTTAATTATAAATAATAATAATAATAATTTAATATTTCAAATATTCTTAATCTACTTTTTTTTATTTAACACACTGATACACAAGTTAATCTTGGAAAATTTCTCAAGTTTCGTAAAAGCTAGAACTTTCTTAGCTATTCATTACGCGATATTGCACGATGTGCTGTTGTGGTCCGAAAGTTAGTCGACTTTTTAAGGTGGGTATTTGATCCAGAAAGACATGTCTGTTAAAGTAGTAAGCTAAATCATTCTAATTTTTAAAAGGATATTTGTTTTGCAAAAAAAAATATTTTATTTCTATATTTATAAAAACACAAATTGTTTCGTCGGGTGATTTGACTTTGTCAGATGTTAGCAAAACTATTTTGCTTGCCTAAAGTACCTACCTAAAAATGTCGACCAGCTCTTCAGCTACCTAATAGGAGTGGATACGACTAGTCCAATGAGGATCTCGTATAAGATGAGTTAAAGTCCAAAATTCTAGACCCATAACAATGGAACTGTAGCTCCAGTAGACTCTCGATTAATTGAGTCTGAACCTACAGTTAAGTTTCTTTCTGTCTAATTTATTAGAACCGCTGCTATTTACGATTGTCATGTCGAATTCAATTTTAAGCCAGTCTGTTGAGCAAAGTTTTTATCTAGAATAAGCACTATGCATACATATTGTACGAAATGCAAAACTCCATTCTCCTACAGGCAGTAATTAGTAGTCAGGATAGTCTGTGTAATTTGGCACATAAGTAGTGCGCGCCACTGTCTGTGCCGAAATTCACGGGCAACAGCTTGTCTCAACACAGGGCACAGTGTTCCTTTTCGTGAAATCCAGTTATACATATGACGTCCGATGACGCAAGCAGGTGATTGTGGTAACTATGTAGACCACCGTAATTAGTAGTCAGGATAGGCTGTGTATTTTGGGACATATGTAGTTCGCGCCACTGTCTGCGCCGAAATTCACGGGCAACAGCTTGTCACAACGCAGGGCACTGTGTTCCTTTTCGTGAAATTTAGTTATACAGATAACGTCCGATGACGCAAGCAGGTGACTGTGGTAACCCGTAATTACTAGTCAGGATAGGTTGTGCAATTTGGCACATAGCGCCACTGTCTGCGCCGAAATTCACGGGCAACAGATTGTCTCAACACAGGGCACAGTGTTCCTTTTCGTGAAATCCAGTTATTCAGATGACGTCCGATGACGCAAGCAGGTGACTGTGGTAACTATGTAGACCACCGTAATTAGTAATTAGGATAGGCTGTGCAATTTGGCACATAAGTAGTGCAAGCCACTGTCTGCGCCGAAATTCACGGGCAACAGCTTGTCTCAACACAGGGCACAGTGTTCCTTTTCGTGAAATCCAGTTATACAGATGACGTCCGTTGACGCAAGCAGGTGACTGTGGTAACTATGTAGACCACCGTAATTAGTAGTTAGGATAGGCTGTGCAATTTGGCACATAAGTAGTGCGCGCCACTGTCTGCGCCGAAATTCACGGGCAACAGCTTGTCTCAACACAGGGCACAGTATTCCTTTTCGTGAAATCCAGTTATACAGATGACGTCCGATGACGCAAGCAGGCGACTGTGGTAACCCGTAATTACTAGTCAGGATAGGTTGTGTAATTTGGCACATAGCGCCACTGTCTGCGCCGAAATTCACGGGCAACAGCTTGTCTCAACGCAGGGCACAGTGTTCCTTTTCGTGAAATCCAGTTATACAGATAACGTCCGATGACGCAAGCAGGTGATTGTGGTAACTATGTTTGTCGACCGCCGCTGGCGCTTTGCAGCTCAGTCACACGGCCGCGCCGCGGTCGGACATCGCATGCCACTTGCGTTTGCCCATCGAGCCGCACACTGCATACCACGCTACGCGAAAGTTTGTACGCGTATTTTATTTTGTATTCCGTCATACGCGCATACATCGGTTTTAGTAAAGGCGTTACCCCGGTGTCCTTCCGTTCCTGATTCGGATAACGTATATATGTGAGTACTTTGTATTGTATTTATGGTATTTGGATTTTTTTTTTTCACTTATGAAATTAGAAGAATGTGAAACTCAAGAGAGTTTAAACATGCAAATAGTTCAGGCGATTTTGTGAAAATAGTTATGCCTTAAAATAAACGTTATTTGTGTTTATAAGCTTAGTTTAGATTTTTAATTTATTGTGTTACTTATTTATTAATTTTGGTGAACTAAAATTAATATTTAGGATTAGGTAATTAGAACGCATTATTAAAGTTATATTTTCTCCGTTTAAATATCCGTATAAGTAAAGAGATTGTAACAAAATATTTATCGATAGTTATATTTTTTATTCGCGCTTAAAAATTATTACAAGAGTTTTTTACCATTTTGTAATCGATTGAAAAATTCTACCAATTTCATTAATCTAACTGGTAAAACAATTATTGTTATGGGTTGAATTTTCAAAAACCCTATCCTGCGTGTAAAAGGAACCTGGAAGGCAAATTATGATCATAGTGCTGACCCCAGTTAAGGCTGTGTGTTGATATAATTTGAGCACATAAGTAATACATATTACAACTAATATCAGTCAGGATAATTATACTTAAAACATAAATAATTTAAACCGTTTAATTATTGTGATTAATTGCATTACGCATTGTTTGTTTAATTGATAAATTTCTTTAGTTAGGTATGCATTGAGGTCCAGTCCTACATATTTATATGCAATAAGTATCCAACTTTTGGTGAAAATATCAGTCAGTCATGATAATTATACGTAACATAAATAATTTAAATCGATTACTTTCATGCATTGTTTGTTTTATTACGATAAATTTTATTAATTAGGTATGCATTGAGGTCCAGCCCTGCATATTATTTACATGCAATGCATTTTTAATATCCATTTTTTTTGTAAAAAGTAATGAGCTTAACATAAAATTACATAACAGAGTATAATAAAATATTATTTTCTTGTCTGACATGCGATGGAATGCAGAATTTTTAAACTCATCTTCATCACAAACAATCATGTTCGAGAATACTTAGATAATAGAATATCCTAGAATACGACGCCCCGCGGTTTCGCCCGCGTAGTTCCCGTCCTCGTGGGAATATGGGAATAAAATATAGCCTATGTTACTCGGTGAAGATATAGCTGTCTAATGTTGAAAGAATTTTTAAAATCAGTCTAGTAGTTTTTGTGTTAGATCGTAACAAACAAACCAACAAAAATCATACATTACTCGTAATTCTATATTTATTAACTATCCTATGAGTTTAGTTTAGTTTACATACATACTCGTATATGTACGTGCCATTATGAAATTTAAATTGTCGCAACTAAAACAGACATTAAAATTTAAATAGTTTCTCGGTCCGTTTTTCTGAATCGCCAAAAAGTCACGTCCATTTTTTATGACCTCGGAAGTCTGTTGAACACACCTTAGAATAGGTTATTAAAGCATATTCATGCTTCTAGAATCTAGATTAAAATACGTAAATATCCAAACCAGTTCTTAATCCGGTGCACCATTTATGAAGCGGGTTGACAAGAATCTTTTTCCTATATCAGAATTTCCGCACAAGGGATTTCCGCGATTTAAAAAATACTGTCTCGGATGCGAATATATCTGAGGGTACTGTTCGGAATATACGGTTAAGATAACCGGATGATGACCTTCTGTGAGACTGTTTTTTTTTTAATTAGTATAATAATTTACTTTTCGATTCGGTTGGTCATATCGAATTTATATTATGGGTCATTCCCAGTGATATAGCCTCAATAGCCCAACGGTAAGAGCGGTCAGACTCATCACCGAGACGTGGTTCGATCCCCGCCCCGTTGGTCTATTGTCGTACCCACTCCTAATACAGTATTTCCCTAAGTGCGTCACTTTTTTTTTTTAAATAATTTTTATGTTATAGTAGTACTCTTTATCCGAAAGACGGTGACTAGTGAAACCAGACCAGTTCCGTTTCCCCTGCAAACTAGTCGTAAAAATGTTATTATAATTATGTGGGTAGGACATAAGTCTTGGACTGGGCAAACATTTTGCTGTTGAGTTCGGCTCTTTAACCGTGAAGGTTTTGAACTTTATTTTTAACAGACTTCGAAAAGGGGGAGATTCTCAACTTGATTGGTAAACAACTTTCGTGACGATATCGCAGCCTTCCCAAGTCTGTGTTGCCTGACTTATTACTTGGATATCTTTGAAATAAGAGTGAATATCTTCTATCTAGGCATGTCCCATCTTGTACTGTATCTACCCTTGCCATTAGGTTAGATTATGGTCAAACGCCTATTTCGCATAAAAAATGATAATTATCGCGGGCAGAATAAATTGACATTGTTTGTGTTGTTACAAGTAAATGTAGAAGTACGCGGCGTCTAGCTGAATACAGTATGTATTTATATATACAAATATTAATATATACAAAGCATGTATATGTAGAAATATCAGTTTGTGTGTACACACCACATATGATATTATTGAGAATGTTTATAAATAAATTCAATAACTTAATGTATCAATCATTATGATAGATAGATGTTGTAATAAATATAACTCGCGCACATTGCAAAACGTAGTAGAACGCACAAAAAAAAAACGTACTAATAGCCAAGTTAATTTGTTATTTGATGCAAAAAATACGTTTTATTTATTTTTGTTCTCGTATGGAAATATACTGGTCCATAAACCTCTGTTATGTATATATATTTTTTGTTAATTATATCTAAATATATATCTGTACTTGACACTAATTACTTGATTTATTTGGTTTTTATAGTATCGCACTGCTTTCGATCCGGATATAGTGCGTAAGCTACCATGCAAATAGTTCTAATAAGAACTATTTGTGCACAATTTGTACAAATAGTAAACACTTAAGTTTCTCAAACGGTGAAGGAAAACATCGTGAGGAAACCTGCACATCAGATAATTTTCTTAATTCTCTGCCTGTGTGAAGTCTGCCAATCCGCATTGGGCCAGCGTGGTGGACTATTGGCCTAACCCCTCTCATTCTGAGAGGAGACTCGAGCTCAGCAGTGAGCCGAATATGGGTTAATAATGATGATAACGCACTAGATCTATACTACACTACAGCCCTACTCGATGTGTACTGTTTACCAACAAACAAATTAATAATCAGGGTATAAATGGCTTGTAATTTCACACCTAATAATAATTATTATAATTAACTTGTTTTTATATTAATGATAATATTTTCGGATAATAAGCCTATTTTGGACTAGCGGACCCGGCCAAGCTTTGCTTTGACTTATGTGTTCTACTCAACACTACTCTACCCCTACCCTACCCTACCCCTACCCCTTGACTCTTAAACGCTTGTATGGGAAATAATAATTGTTGTTATTATGCAATTATTCTAATTTTTCTCACCTTTTAAACCTGCACGAACATTTAAAGACCACGATAAGATAAATCCATTCAGCCGCCCTTGAGTTTTAGTGAAACTGACGAACAGCAATTCATTTTTATATATAGATAGCATTTTATAAACAAACAATACATAATTTAAAATAAATACGATTAAGTTATGAATTGACATGCGTTTCCTACCTTCATTTCTAATTTGATTGTTGGTAAACAGTAAATCGAGTAGTGCTGTATTATAACATCCGGTATCCAATTTTCCCGTTATCCTCGAGAATACCTCAAATTCAAATCACAAATCCTCGCAACTCGACATCGAGGCGGTAGATGTGCCAAATACGTCCCCTAAATCGCATTAGTTCCCAAGTAATATACGAAGGCCCAGTATTCTATTGTATTCGTATTATCAGATCGGATGCAGTGCGTAGCCGCCCTTACAGTATAATTTTTGATGTAATAGTCTAAAAGCCTGTTTTAGTAGGAAACTATGGTGTCTGGAACAACAAGGTGCCTTTGGGTTCAAAGACCCAGTACCTCAATCGTCCAAGTAAAAAGCGAATACTCCCAAAGTCCCATACCTATTAATACGATCAATCCTAACATTTGGAATTGTAAAGATAGATCATGTTATAGATATTATCAATCCATATTCGGCTCACTGCTGAGCACGAGTCTCCTCTCAGAATGGGAGGGGGTAGGCCAATAGTCCACCACGCAGGCCCAATGCGGATTAAGACTTCACATACGTATAGAGAACTAAGAAAACTCTGGTATGCAGGTTTCCCCACGATATTTTTCCATCACCGTTTGAGACACGTGATTTTAATGCACATAACTGTATGCATGCCCGGACCAGATTCGAACCTACGCCCTCCGGAATCGAGAGCAGAGGTCATATCCTCTGGGCTATCACGGCTCAGATCATACTACTTCCAATAGAATACTGTTGTAAAGGTTCTTGAGCAGTGTAACTAGATGTGGTGGCACTTCTATTTCAGTGCACTCTCCATAAATAGTTCCAATTAATACGGTACCATGCGGATCTAATCTGTTTTTTTTTTTTTTTATTCTTTACAAGTTAGCCCTTGACTACAATCTCACCTGATGGTAAGTGACGATGCAGTCTAAGATGGAAGCGGGCTAACTTGTTAGGAGGAGGATGAAAATCCACACCCCTTTCGGTTTCTACACGGCATCGTACCTGAACGGTAAATCGCTTGGCGGTACGTCTTTGTCGGTAGGGTGGTAACTAGCCACGGCCGAAGCCTCCCACCAGCCAAAATGTGTTCTAAAGACTATAGCCATAGGAGCTCTTAAACAAACAAGATAACCCCATCTACTTTGAGGTAATTTGTCTTTTCACAAACACTGATGCTGCATGTTAGAGCTGTTATACAGGATGTCCCATAAAAAATAAAAGCTTGTTTAATATCGATCATTAAAATACCGTTTATATTGTATGATATCGATCGATTTTAACGACGCGCGGTCATTAAAATGATAATAATTGCTTCTGGATATTACTAAACCACTCTCGCTACCTCATAGTGGGTATCAAAAAATATACGCTATTAATAATTTTCAATTTGTTGAAAGTTTCGTTCCCCGCATAGTTCCCGTTTCCGTGAGAATATTGGGATATAATATAGCCTATAACAATCACAAATAAAATAAACACTGGCTGCGTTAGTTGTGAGCTCTTCTCGGACCAAGGCGCGTTTGGAACCCTCGTAACTTTAATTTTAACTTTTCGACCAATTATTGTCACCATTATTTAATAATATTATTTGATTACCGTGATACAGCTGGTGTTTCGAAAGTGCTTGTAAACTAAGCCTACATTGAAATGAAATAATTTTAACTTTACGTGGCTTTCTAATGGTAAAAAAAAATCTAAATCGGTTCAGTAGATCCAGTACCCCTTACAATACCACAAACTTTCGTCGTCATCAACCCATATTCGGTTCACTGCTGAGCTCGAGTCTCCTCTCAGAATGATAGGGGTTAGGCCAGTAATCCACCACGCTGGCCCAATGCGGATTGGCAGACTTCACACACGCAGAGAATTAAGATAATTCTCTGGTATGCAGGTTTCCTCACGATGTTTTCCTTCACCGATTGAGACACGTGATATTTAATTTCTTAAAATGCACACAACTGGGACCGGATTCGAACCCACACCCTCCGGAATCGGAGGCAAAGGTCATATCCACTGGGCTATCACGGCTTCCACCACAAACTTTACCTCTTTATAATATTGGTATAGATAAACGGCCTGTCAAGTAAGTAAGTTAAACTATGTGCAGTAACAAATTTTCGGGTATTAACCACGTACGATATGAGATGCCACAAGTAACCATACCAACACGTTGGCACCATTATTTTTCAATTATTTGGCATATTTAATGTAATGGGCAATGTATGGAGCATGCGTCTAAAAGTTTTGTATTTTGTACCTGCGCCGACAATAGTCCTGTTCAACTTACCTGCCGACATCTATACCTACCTACTTGAAAAATTATGATTTAAAATTCATATGATCTCGACAGCAAACCAGAACGAGTCAAAGTCACTTTTTTAACCTTGCATGCCGCTTTTTCTCCTTATCACAAAACATCAGGGCATACATTAAAAATGAATTAAAACATGCTAAATATTCGCAAAATAGAAAAACCTCTTCATGTAGTGGCTGCACCGAAATACATAATTACTTTAAATTCTGACTGCACTCCATAAATCCCATCGTTCCTCCAAACTAAGGTCTAAGTCTCACCGGAGACATTCTAGAGGTGTTTCGTCCCCTTCAGTCGTCTTCTAGCCATCGAGCAGAATTCAAGCAAAGTTTGTGCGCTCTCTGGTGACGCAGTTACGAATGGTTGTACCGATAAGCCCCGAGTGCTATAGCCTATAGCACTCGGGGATTATCGGGGGGTGATCCCCGTAATCCTACGGGAACGGGAACCACGCGGGTGAAACCGCGCGGCATTTGCTATAGTACGCGCGTTAACAACTGAGTCTTAGGGCCATAAATCATTTCTCTATATCTATCTCGCTTGCACTTATGGGTCTTATGGAGCCGTCTAGTGAAGGGTGTAACAATGAAAGACTTATTATCGATAAGTAAAGTTTATTATCGTATCTTGTTCACAAAATTAAAAAAATTAACAATATTTGATTTAATATAATACATATTTCATATTATATAATTATTAACTAAATAAAATTAATCTTCATCTGAGTCTTCATCATCAGAATCTTCGTCTTCTGCCAAATTTATTATAAGCGGCGCGTGATCTCTAATTAGAGCTTTTTGTAAATCTTTGTTTTGAAGTTCTTCGGCATGCCTAACACATTTGGCCCAGTCTTCTCGTGTGACATTTTCTATGGCTCGGTGGAGGTGATTTTCGACATCTGCTATCTTGAAGGTATTATTATTCTTCGCAACTTCTCCCTTTACTTGTGCCCAAATTAATTCTATTGGGTTATATTGACAGTGATATGGAGGGAGCCTTATTACTTCATGACCTCGTTCATTTGCCAGATGGTCTAAAGCGTAGACCTTCTGCGGGTTACTGGCTTTTACTTTTCTTATTAATTCTTCAATAATTTCGTTGCTGGAATATGGAATCTTTTTCTTTGTCAACCATTCTTGAATTTCAGCTTTCCTCGTGTTTCTTGTGGGTATCTTTTCCAACTGTATCGAATGATAGCTTGCGTTATCGACAATTATAACTGAGGGCTCTTCAAGTAGATTCAGGAATTCGGAAAACCATGCCATATATGTTTCGCCATCCATTTCTGTGTGGTAATCAGCATCCTTTGATTTCACCGCTTTAAATATTAGCTTCGCATCTGGAACGAAGCCAGTCCTTGCAGAACCCGCATGGCAAACTATTAATCTTTGGCCTTTTCCCACAGGCTGATTCTTGAAACCTCCTTCATCGTTGCTTCCAAGCCACATCCTCTTTCTTGCATGGTTTTGATTAATCCATGTTTCGTCTAGATAGAAACGTGGTCGCTGATCGTTAGTTCTTCTAAGTAAATCCAATTTCCTTAAAAAGTCCATTCTAGCACAAACAATATCAGTTCTTTCCATTAAATATTTACGTCCTTCGCTATTTTTCTTATACTGGAACCCAACCTCCTTCAGTAGTATTCTCATTGAAGTGTTGCCGCATTTAAAATCGGGTAATTGTTCACGGAATTTTTCTAAAATTTTCGCCACGGATGGATACTCTCCATTCTCATAAAATGAAGCTACAGTTCGCTTCAACACACTTTTATCAAAATCGTCAATATTAGTGACGGTTTGTGGTTTCTTAAAATTTGTTCTTGGTATACAGGTACTGCCTGATTGTGATACTTCCGTCTTGATTCGGTCCACTGTCGCTCTGCTCACACCACAAACAAATGCGGCCATTTCACGTGGTTTGTTGAAATTTAGAGAAGCCACTTTATTCGGATCACTTTTCAATTCATTGAGAAACAGGAATACGTTGTGAATCAGTGTTCGAGCTTGAGGGCTAATATCGCCATGTAATTTCTTCAGATCAACGTTAGAAAATAAAGTATCCATAGTGCGCAACGAGTAACACATGAATGTATTTATTTAATTGCAGTAAACACATTTATAGCAAAAAAAATACGCAATGCAATTACATTAGAAACCGACCAATCAGAATCGTCCAAATCATTATTGACTCATCATTAGCACGTGCGCAGGTAGCCGTTTATCGATAATTAGGGTGCGCAGGTAGGCGCGCTGCACATTCCTATCTTTTTTGACTTTTATGACCGGACGACTCAGATGATAACGCGCATACTATAGTATAATATAAGTGGATTGGTATTATTAATTGTAAATTAGCCCATAGCAAATCAATTTTGCGTTGAATAACAGCACATCCGTGAATTTTTTTTTTGCAATAATCTATCGACATCTTGACTACAAAGACTAAAATCCTTAATGAATATTATAAATTCTTCAAACCTCCTTTATAATTTATCAAATTTGTTTAAAAAAATTAAAATAACGTCATAGGTATTATTTATTTATTATAGGCAAAAGGCGATCTTTTCACTAATAGTGATCTCTTCCAGGCAACCTAAACGTGAATAATAATCTAAATATTCTGTGATACGGGATAATTGCAATATAGTAAATAAGTACTATTCAATGTAAATAATAAATATATAAGGTATGTGATATCTCTCTCTCTCTGTCTCTCTGCCTCAATGGCTCAGTGGTTAGCCAATGTTGGCAATGTTTGGATCACGAGGTCCTCGTATTATGATTCCGAACTTTCTTTTCTTCTAAGAAATTTTCAGGTAAATTCTCATCCCGGCGTTGAAATGTGGGTGGTGGTACGACGCCGTGCCTATGAGAGCACGTTAAGCCGTTAGTCCAGGTCGTATTAACATCTGGTAGTGTTCTGGTAATGGTCTAACCTCCATATCCCCTCTCCTAAGTAGGGAGGCCTGCCCCCCTAGCCAAGTGGAACGTCGATTCTCTATCGTTAGTTTTCGAAGCGTTAACGATCGTATCGTTAA
Organism: Bicyclus anynana; assembly: GCF_947172395.1. Lineage (NCBI taxonomy): Eukaryota > Metazoa > Arthropoda > Insecta > Lepidoptera > Nymphalidae > Bicyclus > Bicyclus anynana. Next base: position 6,647,959 of record NC_069089.1, on the reverse strand, counting down.
CGCTTCGAAAACTAGAAAGATGTATGATGTATGACATTTGCTATCGATAGGTCATGTGATCAAGATCGTGCCATTCCTATAGATGTAAGGCCGGTTTAAAACCAATTAAACCATTTAAAACAAAAAAACCCGTTTAAAACCCCAAAAAAAAAACATTTTTTTCAGTTTTAAAGCGTTTATGATTTCGTATTATTTTATTAACCGACTTCAAAAAGGAGGAGGTTCTCAATTCGGTCGGTATTTTTTTTTTTTTTTTTTATGTATGTACACCGATTACTCAAAGACGCCTGGACCGATTTCAAAAATTTTTTTTTTGTTTGAAACGGTATAGTTATAACTACATTTTCTTGATTTTATCTAGGTAGTGAGAAGGGATACAATGGAGTACCTACCTAAAAAATTGGAAACATTTTTTTATGTGTTTTAAGTGATATACCTGTATATGTGATAATGAGGTATCGACTATTATTACCACCATTAAATTAAATTAAATTATGACATAATCTTGACCTTTCAAAAGTGCTTGTAAACTAAGCCTAATTGAAATAAATGAATTTTTGACTTTTTGATCATTATTTCATATACTTACTTAGCTAAAATCTATTGATAAAACTCTGTGTTGGTAAATAGTAAATAAACTTTTGGTATAAAACGATGCTAATCAAATTGTATTGTTTTAAAACCAAACTCACACTCTTGCACTCTCGTTATGTATAGTTTGGTATACCTACATAATATGTAGATAAATATGTTACGTATACTGGGTAATGTAGGCAGGTAGTTACTTTTTATTGATTTTTTTTAACTACCTAATTAAAACGAAATACGATGTCAGATGACCACAATTTATCCTTTAATGAAGTAAGTATAAAACACATTTTATTTTATTTTCGTAGTCGAGTTTGAAATCGTTTAAAATTATTTAAAACTGCAGAATTTTATTTAAAACGTTTTAAATCAGTTTATTTACATCTATAGTAATTCCCATACATTTTTTCTAGTTTTTGAAGCGTTAACGATCGTAGAAAGAGAATCGACGTGCCACCTGGCTAGCCCTGTAGTGATCGTTAGGGGTCTGTAGCGAAGGTTTGCCGCGTGCTCTCCTATAGTAGGAAAGTACTATTTGACGGCCTCTGTAGTGCAGTGGTATGCGAGGTAAATTTACATGTCGGAGGTCATAAGTTCGATCCCCGGCTGTGCCGATTGAGGTTTTCTTAATTGATCCAAATCTGGGTGGTAGAAGGCGTCGGTCGTGGCTTACCACCCTACCGGCAAAGACATACCGCTAAGCGATTTAGCGTTATGGTACGATGTCGTGTAGAAACTGAAAGGGTTGTAGATTTTCATCCTCCCCCTAACAAGTTTGCCCACTTACATCTTAGATTGCATCATCACTTACCATCAGGTGAGATTGTAATCAATGGCTAACTTGTAAAGAATGAATAAAGAAAGTAATAAAGGACCATGTTGACGATCTCCTTATTTAGGTTAGTAGGACCGTTGGCTTACGAACTTTCATCCTTCCTAAAATGAGATAGGTTAGGTATGTGTGACTATTGCAGGCCCTCGATCTACAAAATGCTGATATAATCTTTGTTTTAATAGGATCGTTTCACACAAATGTTGAATATGTCAGACATTACACAACACGCAGAAGCGCGGAGTTACCTTAATTGATCTTCGTCGCATATTGATGCGCGGAGTGTTGTCGATTGAGTAACCGATAGTTTCAATTGTCACGATTACTTAAGGCCTATGTATATGCCGCAGTTTTTTAACGCAGGCAACGCGGTGTTGTTGCAAAAACTCTGAAGTGGTCACTGGAGACTAAAGTAATTCCTCCAGTCTCCACAGATTCCGTCGTCCTATAAAATTAATTAATCGCCTTAATGAATTACTTAAGCTACTGTTACACATTTTAAGCACGAAAGCATGCTACTATTGAGCAGTTGCTACTTATTAGCATGTGTTTCGCAATATTGCTAATAATGTGCATGCTTATTTCGAGCTTGCTCAAGAATTAACAGTCGTGCGATTTATGAGCATGCTACTTGCTGCGCGGGTGGAAGAGGGCGTGCTTTTAGCGAGTCTGTACGGGTTTGTTTATTGAGTATGCCAGTCGATCAGTTATGCTATTCTGTATTCTCTTCACTTTCATTTCTCCCTGTCTAACACGATACTTTAGACAGAGAACGATAGATACAAATTAGCATGTGTGATAGGAATGTTTGCTTTGAGCATGCGTATTCAGGAACATACTTAAAAATAGCATGCTTATTGCTAGCAAATGTAAACTGATGATAAGCATGCTCGTATGGAGCACACTTAATGGCACGTTTTTGGCATGCTATTTTAGAGCATGTGTACAGTACCTTTATGTTTACGTCGTTTTTCGTAGATTCGACTTTATTTCAATGTCAATAATATAGTTTGACAATTGTTTGACAGTAACACATGCACCTCGCCAGATATACGACGACCTGATTTGTAAGACACGCGTCGTCTGCTTGTAAGAAATACGCACGAATGCATAACAGTCTCACATAAAGAACTTACTTGTGTCTAAAATATAGAGTTTAGACACAAATAAGTTCTTTATGTGTAACGTTAAAATAAAAAATTAAGTTGAAAACGTCTAGGTACAAATACGTGAATTGTCAACATTAAATTATTCTGGATACATAAAACAATAAAAAATTCTACAAGAGCTTTTATACGTAAGTTCGACTATGTACACTGTACACTGTATAGCATAATAAATTGTATTAAAATCACGGAAATATTTCTTCAGTTTGTTAAAATTGCAAAACACACAGTGGTCATGGTTTGTACAAACTTGATCTCGAAGTTCCATTCAAGTCTTTGTACTCCATCTCATAATTTATTTCGAGAGTCATTTCATGAAAGTTGGCGGTACTGTTTAGAATTTTCAGCGGACTTATAATTTTACAATGACATCGACTATTGTCACGAGAACAATAAGTTGCGACCTGACGCGCAACGAGTATTTTGTCAAATTGACTTGGTGCTTTTTTTTTAATAGCTAAATAAATTTTTTATTACGTTATTCTCCAAATATCGAAATGTCTCTTATCTCTTGCCGCTATAGGAGATATACAATGTCGTGGTGCGTATTGTTTTGGGTTTTAATTAGCTATGACGATATATTACAGCTAATGATCGAAGTTCGGACGTAGTTGTAAATCAAGAGACCCTTGTATACCCTAGAACAAGAACAAAAGCAATGTCGTCAGTATATTTTGCCGTAAGAGCAAATATAAGTTGCTTCAATAACAAAAAGAAAGAGGTTAGAACGAACAACGCCCTTGACATTGTCAACTCACAGCTTTCACTTCCCTCGTAACCATCGGTCACATTTCGGTGCGATTGGACCGATGTATGTAATTTATAGTATTGCTGTTTTATCTTGGTAAGTTACTTTTTTTTTATTCTCTACAAGTTAGCCCTTGATTAAAATCTCACCTGATGGTAATGATGCAATCTTAGGTAGAAGCGGGCTAACTTGGTAGGAGTAGGATGAAATCCACACTCCTTTCGGCTTCTACACGACATCGTATCGGAACGCTAAATCGCTTGGCGGTACGTCTTTGTCGGTAGGGTGGTAACTAGCCACGGGCGAAGCCTCCCACCAGCCAAAATCTTCTTGGTAAGTGTATCAAATAATAAAAAAGTACGGTACTTACTATTGACCTGGCCTTTATTAAGAATGGATTGGATTTCCTTTTGCAACATGGTTTAATATTAAATATTATTTATATAAACTCTTATCTCTCAGGAACAGTACATTTTTCTGGATTAATCACGAAAAAAAGTACTGTTAAAAACGGACAAAGTCGCGGGCGTCGTCGATAGATTATTATAAAACGTTTTAATCATTTTATATACAATACAATAATAAACGATCATATTTAGTAAGACCTTTATATTTAAAAATGTTAAAATCATTCTAGTTATAAAGTCTAGGAATATTACTCATTCACAAAGATGCAAGTCACTGCACATTTTCCTTTTACAAAATGTTTAACTAATTGCCACACAAACCATTGCAAAGCGAATTGCAACATCTCCCGAATGGATATTACAATTATGAGAGCATATTTTATTCTGGAAATTTCAGTTGACGAAATAGTTTTCAGTCGCATAAAGTTTGATGCTCTGGTTGGTGTTCACCTTCGGCGATAATTAGCCGGAGGTTCAAGGATAACGCGCTCAAGTTATTCGCGTTATGTATACATCGTAATAGACCAGGCGCTCTGAGGAAGTGAGTACGCATAATTCGAGGACCACATTCTGTTTACAGTTTTGAACTCAGAAATGCATGCAGATTACGATTATGTATGTAGCCAGGAGGTTAGTTGGTCTTTTTCTGTTATACCCTACCTCCTTCGGTGTCGAGTATATGGACTGCACAAATGCTGCAAAAGAATATAATCTATTAAAAAAACTGAAAGTTAAATACAAGCGGCAAATACGTACCGCCAAGCGATTTAACGTTCCGGTACGATCTCGTATACAAACCGAAAGGGGTGTAGATCTTCGTCCTCCTGTTAACAAGTTGGCCCGATTTCATCTTAGATTGCATTAGCCCTTACCATCAGGTGAGATTGTAGTCAAGGGCTAATTTGTAAAGAATAATTTAAAAAACAACAAGCATTTTTTAAAATCTTCAAATGAAACTGATTGACAACATGCAGAATGAAATCCACACTCTCTGATACTTATCTGAATACTTATCTCATACTTATCTGAATTCAAAACTAAACAGAATGCGGTCCTCGTAATATGCACACTCAATACCTCACATCGCCTGGTCTATAAGTTGTATCGCAATGTTTGAGAACGTTCTATGGGATGTCTGGGTAGTGGGCTGTGCTGTGGCAGTAGGTCAGTGGTTCCGCAGGGCGCAAACGGCGGGGCCCGACTCTGGCGCAATCCTTACGTAAAGCCGCACGGCTTAGCGTCCGCGCGGCATAGCAGTGAAAGTTGCGGCTTCGCAGCCGACTCGAATACTGTCACCTGTTCAGCTGTTCTTTACCGAACTTGTGTTTAAGAAAAATGACGCGAGCGACTCGACCTCGTTGCTTTGCGAGTACAAGCGATTGCGTTCCGTTTCATTGTAATTAGCATAGCGTTAGGAATTACCGTTTGACTTGTAATAGATCTGAGACAACATTAAAATTAATGTACGACAACGGGTAGATCGATTTTAAGGCTACATTACACAGTAAATTGTAAATGACCGCTTAAAGTTAGTTACAAAAGTATACAGACTTGTTTACTTTTTTTATCCTTTCTCCAATTCGACATTAGCAAATTTTTTGTCAGCTTAATCTTTCAATAAAAACCGTATGGAAATCCATAATACATCCACAAATTAGCAATTACGCCGTGAACTGCTAGACAGACTAAAAGGAGATGGTCCATTTCAGGTCCACCCTTGTACCTGTGACATGACAATTGACAGCAAACGTCAAAACGATTACTGCATTGAAAACGTCATCAATCTGCCATTATTACCCTTAATAGTGATGCATTTCTTGGGAGATAATGAATATTATTTCGAATGAATTAAAGTAAATTCAATCAAAGGTAAATTCGTAGATTTGTATAATCAAAAATAGTTAAAAAAATATTTTCTTTTATTTCCGCTAGGGTACAATGACTGGACCTGGGCTCCATACAATTTTGGACCATCTCCTTTAAAAAAAACACATGTTTTGCTCTTCTTCGTTTATCGCCCATTTCAATTTTTAATTCACTTCTAAAAAGGCGGAGGTTCTATATACGGCTGGACGTTTTTATTACTGATATTATTAGTAGGTAATTTTATTCATTGTATATGCACTCGATTGTTACTTGCATACTAGTGAAATTCAAATCCCACGGGGACCATGTATTTTTCCGGTATAAAAAGTAGCCTATATGTTGCTCAATAACTACTATTCAATTACAAGTTCCAGTAAAAAAAAAAAAAGAGGGACAGACAGACAGACATAAATTAAAAAAAAAACTCGTTTGTGTTGTAGTATCGTGTAAATAATATAGCACTTGAGAAAACACAGTTATCACAGTTCGTTTTATATTATAAATCACAGACAGACACTTCCATTTTATTTATATGTATTGATTAGATTTATTAGATAGACAGATCAAGATATCGTCTTATTAGGCGCAGCATGTGGTTTAATAAACCCAGATCTGTCACGATAGTTAAAATAGCTTGCAGAGGGCCTAGTGGCAGTTAAATACTGTTACTATCGCGTTAACGTAAACGCGTATTTCTAAGAAATTGAAACAGCGCCATTTTGTGGCACTACTGCAACTGTTTCAACTCCATATAAATTCGCGTTCACGTCAACGCGATAGTAACAGTATTAAAATATTGAAAACTCCCACTAGGCGCACTGAGGGCCTAGTGGCAGTTTGATACTGTTACTATCGCGTTAACGTAAACGCGAATTTCTAAGGAATTGAAACAGCGCCATCTCGTGGCACTACTGCACAACTGTTTCAATTCCATATAAATTCGCGTTTACGTCAACGCAATAGTAACAGTATGAAAATATTGAAAACACCCACTAGGCGCACTGAGGGCCTACCGGCAGTTTGATATTGTTACGTGTTACTATCGCGTTAACGTAAACGCGAATTTCTAAGGAATTGAAACGGCGACATCTAGTGGCACTACGGAATAACTGTTTCAATTCCATATAAATTCGCGTTTACGTCAACGCGATAGTAACAGTATGAAAATATTGAAAACTCCCACTAGGCAACTCAGTAGTAGAAGTAGATGATAGATGAATGAATAGTAGATAATGCCAGTAGTAAAACAGTAATACATACTCGTCCAATTTAAAATAAGTGGGAGTGTGAGTTTTAGGTCAGGGTCGCATAACAGTCGATTGTATAAGTCTCGACTCTCGGCCACTCGTAACGTGATGTCACAGTTTTTTTGTTAATGTAGGTATATCCCCTGTTGCTTTTTTGGAACATGTTAATAACATGCCTATTGATTTTATGTATTCGCACGAGAGCTTTTTTAACGAACGTTAAAAATTTTTATTTATGTTAGTCCTCATTCGCACCAGAGTTTTTTTAACGGACGTTAAAAAAGGCGTTCAGTTTCAACTAATGCATTCTCAAGTGTATGTTCACACGACAGTGTTGTTAAAACTCAACGCGTTTTTTCGAGCAGTGTTGCATTTTCAATTTTGGGCGTTGGACATTTAACTTCATACTATATTTGAACGCTTTTTTAACGCCCGTTAAAAAACCTCTGTGCGAATGAGGGCTTGGTTCCGCGTGGCTTATAGTTTTTTATTACTATAAACACTTATTTCTTGTGGTAGACTAAATTTATGCATCCTTTTATTTAATTAGTTTTACCTTTTTTTACGATGCCAAATACACAAACAAGATTTTTTTTACTTGCGAATTTGTCTTAGTAGGTGTGTAATTAATAATAATTATTCAATTAAAAGTATCTTTGTATATAATGCCCTTAAAATAGGCTGATTATGAAGATTATAATGATACATAGGTACATGGTCGCAGAAATAAGCATGGCAATAGTTCTTATAGTAGGGGAGCCGAAGAGGGGATTTTTGCAGTTACTCGAGCGCGGCAGATAAACACGAGGGACATACCTTGCACGTTCTTGAGTACCTCCACCAAGCATGAGCCCTTAATATTGGTGGGTACGTTTAGGGCAACTAAAAAACACTAACCAAATCAAATCAAATCAAATCAAAAATCATTTATTTCAAGTAGGCTCAGTTTACAAGCACTTTTGACACGTCAGTTGACTATTTGTAAAGATTCTACCACCGGTTCGGAAGGCAGGTTCTGCTGAGAAGATACCGGCAAGAAACTCAACAGTTGCTCTTTTGAAAAAGTCATACAGTATTATAATTTACAATTAATAACAATTACTGTTTACATTTCTTATAGTTTTACTTTCTGTGTGAAGGTAGGTAACTTCAGAAATACCTTACCAAGCACGTCAGATTAAGATAAGGTAGGTGTGTTGATACCTAAAAACTGTTTATTTCGAAAATCTGACGATTTCCAAACGAGGGTTCGAAAGTTACAAAATAAAACCATATTTTAGTTCTCGAGTTACGAGCGCAATTATTTTTTTACTAATTTTGAAGGAAATAACCTAATTCTTAATCGCTAAAATTTTCTGACAATTTCAGTAAGCCAAAATAATAAAAATTGCTTTTAAAGTCTGTAGTTTTTTTTTCCACCACTAAATGCGAATAAAGTAAATAACCATTTATTCTTGCTATAATTTAATCTACCAAATATAATCGTTCCCCATGACGCTGTAGTAACTGCAAATATAGCATCCCGGGCTTCCCTACTATACATATAGTACATGCCTCAATAGACGTCAAAAAACAGGACAGGAACAGGCAAGAACTTTTTCTTCTAAAAAATTACAAACAATTTTGTTCGTGAATTTTGCGATACTGGTCCTTCTATAATTGGTCTGAGGTCCCAAAGAGCTCTACTAACACTTCTAGATTTCAGTGAGTGATATACCACATACATTTACAATTACATTGTGTATGCAGCTATTCATCCTTACCGTTAGCTATTGCTCGGTAGCATGCCATTAATAAAGCCAGTAAATAATAAACATGCAGTACCAAGAACAGAGGGTGCATGCGATCAATAGTTCCCAGCTATTCGTAATTAATACATTATCCAGTGTAAACGGCAGTGTAAGTTTCACGGCGATCGGCGACCGTTCGTCGGTAGCGAATAACAATTCGGCGAACGTGACAATAGCACGAAAGCGTTTTGTAACAATCGTGCAAGTATGCGCGCGGATGAGATGAACGCTTCTGGATGGATGACGCATTTCTATTCGATACGACATACATAATTAGGTACAAATGCGAAAGTAAGTCTGTCTGTCTGTTATCTTTTCACGGCTAAACCACTGAACCGATTTGTATGAAATTTGGTATAGAGATAAATTGGACTTTGGAGCAGATTATAGGCTACTTTTTATTCAAAAAAAATATCATGGTTCACGCGGGATTTGTAAAGAAAGAATTTAACGCGAATGCAGCCGCGGGCAAACGCTAGTTCCTAATAAATGTTCAAGATTTTGTATACGATTATGTGTCATCATTAATTTAGTTTTAATGGCGAAATTTGGAACTTAGAGCCATCTCGCTACTCTAATTGGTCACGATATCTAATACGGTGTGACCGTATTAGATATCGTGAGCCTAAATAGAAAAGCCTCAATAGCTCAACGGTTAGAGCGGGCGTCATCACGGATGGGTGATGGTTCGATCCCCGCCCCGTTAGTCTATTGTCGTACTCACTCCTAACACAGTCTTTCTCGACTTTGGTTGGAGGGGAATGGGAATATAGGTCATATTGAATTTCTTTATAAAAAAAAACTTAATAAAGACCGACGATTTTAATTGTATTATCGACTTTTCTATAAGGCTTGCGCTTGACTACAATCATGAATGATGGAAAGGAATGATGAGAGGTCTAAGATAAAGCGCGCTTGCCTAGAAGATGCCTATTCACTCTATTCTCTCCAAGGCACATAGAGTTATCACATATCGGTGATAGTGATGTTACACTATTGTTTGGGTTTGGGTACAGTCAGACTAAGATGAAAGACCAAACACATTAGTGTATAAATTGATGTAGCGTTTTAACTGAAGACACACACACACACACACGTTGAATGGGGATGATGATTAGGTTTGAATATATTGATTTCTATGATACATTCGGGTAAATAAGGTCAATGTTAACTAATTAATACATAAAAAGCAAAGATTGTCTGGATATTTGCAAAATAAATGAGATTATAAAATTTTAAAATCTTTTATCGTAATTAGATAAAAATTCAGACAGTTTTAGCTTTCTTACATTAAATGTGACATTTTTCAATACATGAACTATAAACATAAACGCACAAATAACAAAGATATTAGTATTTTTGTTTGAACGCACATACAAGTCTAACGATCATTACATTACCTACGACGTCATTAGTTCGTGCCATTTTGTATGGAGCGTTTTTCAGGAATCCGCAAATCTGACCCTTTAAATCCCTGTAGCTTCGAAAGTAATGATCGCACATACCCTGTTCCTTTTACAAAATTGCTTTACTATTAGCATACTCTTAATTTATTTACAATTTAAAAAACTGTCATCTACCCTATTTCAAACGATTATTAGTAAATGCAAAGCCAAACGGCCTTCTTCGAATACAGTGACTATAGTCGCACTTGTAATCAACAAGTTGTAGCGCTGTACGAAATCGATACGACTATTACATAATTGAGACGTTAAACATCATCATACAATTTCCATAAAAAAATGTTTAGCTGAGAAGTAGGCTCGCCCCCGTTTCTGCGCTATTGCTGTGTATTGTGACGCAACTGCAGGAAATTCTGTTTAATTACTCATTCCGTATGCGAAACCTACGAACGGCCAGTTTTTAAGGACGGTGGACGTTTCCGTCATTCGTATATCACATGGGATACGAAAAGCGCTGTATAGACTAAGACCTAATATCATTTTAAAAAATGTGTCAACTAGCCAAAAGTGTCGAAAGTATAAAAAAAAAATCGATTGTCTATTAATTTACAAAGTTAGTTTACTGACGATAGTTGAACGTCATAAGATAATACTGATGGAATGGTTACATTTTTCAAAGGAAATTTTAATTTTTCTAAAATACTACTTAATAATCCTTATAGAACAGAATATACTTTATTACCTAGAGCAAGGGAACGACGCATGACGTCATCTTTTTTCGAGTGTGCAACCGGCTCCATCGAATTATAAGGCGTTGTCACGTCAAAAATACAATAGTATTTTTTATATTTTCCTCGGCATAATATGAGAAATTATATCCTCACTCGCTGACGCCCGTGACTTCGTACGCGTGGAATTCAGTTTTTCACAAATCTCGCGAGAATCATGGATTTTACCGGGATGATATGTAGCCTATGTGTTAATCCTGTGTATTATCTATTTTCATTTAAAGTTTCAGCCAAATCGGTTCAGTAGTTGCGGCGTTAAAGAGTAACATACATCCATACAAACTTTTGTATTTATAATATTAGTAAGAATTCGCATAATTGTTAAGTTAACATTTAACCTGAAATAAGTAGGTAACCCTTGAAACGGTTCTTATTGTTAAGGTTTCTTACTCTGGAGTCCAGCTAGCTTTTTAGAACTCGCAAGTGCTAGTTTCGAATTCACCTCTATCTCTCTCTGTTTAACACGATACTATAGAATGAGAAAGATAGCGGAGATTCGAAACTCGCACTTGCGAGTTATACAAAACATCGTTAGAGAATAGCCGTGCTGATCGCTAGTTGCGTGGGCTCTCAAAAGCCCAGCAACAGGAGGTTTTTTTTTACTAAGCATTGTTTATTATTTTATGTATATTATGTATTTTCATTGTTTTAATTTTATTTCCATTGGCATTGGACCTTGGACTTCGAAGATTCACAAGAGAACTCTTGAAAATTGAACTGTAGGAAATGTATAGTGTAGACTACGGAGCAACGGAACTATTTTAGAATAAAAAGTGTAGGTGTTGAAATTTACGCTATAGGAAACTACAATTATAATATTATCATAGCTAATTGATCTCGACGAATTTTAAATCTGGTATTAAATATTAATGAGTATTAAGTGTTTATGTTGCAGTCGAACTTCTTAATCAGTCATTAATTACATATGACTGGTTATGAGTTGAATTGAAATAGTTTAAACATAAAAATACTACTAAATTACAAAATAAATACTGCAGTAGGTACATATTTAACAAAGCACAGTAAAGGAACACATTGATTTTTTTTTATATATTTTTATTTTGAATAACAACCAAAAATAACAGTATCTTTGAATCTACAGGTATGAAACACATTGCATTCGAAGTCGCAACAAATCGCTTGCGAGTATATTACTTAAGTGGGTTGCCATTCATTGACATTAATGGCCATGCAATAATCTTACATAACAAGTTGACATATCACAAAACACTAGCAGTTTAACCCGCGTAGATCCCTTTTTGTGAAAATATCAGGATAATAATACCCATTTGCTATATCCAATTTTGATATAATCAATTATACATCATACATTATTCAAGTATCTATTCTTTCTTCTTTAAGCGAAAATGATTTAAAGTTTAAAAAATACTTCTCAGAATATTTACATCCAAATTAGTTTTAAGTGTGTATCTTGGTCACAATTTGTTCCTCCCTAAAAACAAACAGATAGACAGATAAAGTATCAATTATTTAAGTAAATGTACTGTCATTTCGAAATCTAAATATTGCTAACCCGGCATTGCTATTTGAAGAAACGTTCTTTTGTGGTTTTCGATAGAACAACATAAATAGTGTAGGTACGCGTTTGCCACGATAACAGATACGTTCCACGAGTGATCTAATGCATACTTCGATTACGCTAACTATCCTAAATATTACCATAATGATTTATTGACGTATCTTGCAAGTCGTTAAGTATATTTAGATCGGATAAATATCCAACCGTTAACAAGAAGGATGTAAGATAAACCTGATTTTATTTTTTTAGAATACTTACAGAATTGTTGATTGATCATTACATTATTGGTTGTTTTACTAAACAGTTTCGGTCGATAAAACTTCGGTGTTTTATAAGCCCGTGAATTTTACTTAGAAAATGCTGATGATCTACACCCACGTGCTTAG